>NC_052349.1:92816769-93056103 GCF_009727055.1 Benincasa hispida | reverse complement strand
ATCTCTAGGGATTTAATCCTTATTGGATTTACACGGATTCTTAACTTTCAGATTGATAAGGACTCTTACAAGTCCATTTTCAGGGTCAATTTTTACTCTTAACGAAGGAGCTGTAGTGTTGGGCGAAGCACTAAGTAGGGGTGAATCGCTGACTCCCTATGGGAGGTGGAGTACGTTAGTGGCTTGCGAAGCTACTAAGAAGGTTGTCTGGCTCAAGAAAAGTTCTTGATAGAACTGGAAGTTGTTCTAGATATGTCTAGGCCATTCACCCTCTATTGTAACAACAGTGTGCTGTGGCAAACTCCAAGGAGCCTAGGAGTCACAGGTTGCGAAAAACACATAGAGTGGAAGTATACCTAATTTGCGAGATAGTGCATCGAGAGGACGTGATCGTCACAGAAGAATCGATTTAGAGCAAAATGTTGCCTGACTTGTTTACGAAGGCTCTCATGGCTATAGTGTTTGAGGGTCACCTTCAAAGCATGGGTCTACGGGACCGTCGCTCTGGACTAGGGCAAGTGGGAGATTTTAATGTACTTGGCTTTTTAGCCTAGTTTATTGTTTTTGTACTTGTTTTTTGTACACCCTACTTTGCTTTAGGATAAGTGGAGATTCTTGGTGTGATGCCCTAAAGTCTCGTGTCCTATAGTTTGTAAACAATTTGTACGAATGCTTGTGATGTATAATATATGATATTTACCTCACTTCTTGACTTTGCTCATTGGATGTTTTATATGCTTTATCACAAACCAATAAACTAAAATCCCTGGTTGTCTTATGTAACTTAAGCATTGTGTGTGGTGACATACAAGTGGATCATGTCTTAAGTGATAACCAAAATGGTCTGTAGTATATGGATATAGGAGGGAAACCTTATCATGGTAACGCTACGGGTGTGGCCCACTTGTAGAATAGTTTACAAGTGTTAGGACTTGTCACAGATGGTCTGATCCTGATCATTCGTGTAGGGGACATGCGAGCGACGACGTCCTATATATAAAAGTTTGTATAAGACCTGACCACGAAGTGTTAACATCTTGTTATTATAACGTTGTTCATGACAAAGACTTCACTTCACTAGGATGATCATAATTAATATGACCTCAATCCTAAGTGAGTAGAGAGAACTCTGCCATTGAGGGCAGTCCTTTAATTTGCATGTGGGTTGAGTGGCCAAGTTGCCAACTTAAACCTACCACTTCTGGGATTTGTCTGATTTGGAAGCTGGGAACTTAGATACACAAGATGAAATTCACTCCTTCCCCAAAGCAGGGGTAACTAGAAAGATAGCTCCCGTAAGGGCTAATCCTAGGGCTTGAATGATGTGGCGCCACACACTTTCTCATGGCCCGAGAGTGTTCACACATAGTTGGACTATGTTGTATTGTTTCATTAGAGAGATCGATGGTACTTAAGTAGTGAGATGAACTACATGGCAAGACGATAAATTGGCCCAACTATACTTACGAGCATTTATGAAGGGTTATTGTACTCATGATTTTTATATCCGATGGATACAGAAATGAATCTGTAGTAAGAAGAGTTCAGCTGTCGATCTTTAGTGAAATGCCTGACAGTTAACAGATGGTGGATCTCATGACTAAAAAGTTTAGTCAGCTATTCACGTATTGTTGGAGCTTCGAGCCTTTGGTCCATAAGATCCCCTTGGTAGTTTGGATACAAGTTGAGAATTAATTTTTGGGTCAGTTTGAAATGTTCAAATTGACAAGAGGGACTTCGGTTATATATGATATAATTGAACTGGTTAATTATATATGATACAATTGACTAAATGTATGAGATACATTAATTTGGAGGAATTAGATATAAAATATGATTTATATCAAGTAGAGGAGAAAACACTATGGTTGATATAGATATCAAACTATAAGTTATGATTATAACATGATTATATTTATTATTTTATTAATTAGACGGTTATGAGATAATTACCCTATTTTCTCCGAATCATGCATTAGTGGGAAGTTCGATTCAGTTTCGTAACTAAAGAATAAAATGAAAATGGTTTTCATTTTGCAAGAGATATGCATAATTGCACACCGTGTGTTTGCATTCGATCGGCAATGTATATTGAGAGCCTATAGGATAGCGCTTACATCAATCCACAACTCCCCTCGCCAACTTAAACCTACCACTTCTGGGATTTGTCTGATTTGGAAGCTGGGAACTTAGATACACAAGATGAAATTCACTCCTTCCCCAAAGCAGGGGTAACTAGAAAGATAGCTCCCGTAAGGGCTAATCCTAGGGCTTGAATGATGTGGCGCCACACACTTTCTCATGGCCCGAGAGGTGTTCACACATAGTTGGACTATGTTGTATTGTTCATTAGAGAGATCAGTGGTACTTAAGTAGTGAGATGTAACTACATGGGCAAGACGATAAATTGGCCCAACTATACTTACGAGCATTTATGAAGGGTTATTGTACTCATGATTGGTTATATCCGATGGATACAGAAATGAATCTGTAGTAAGAAGAGTTCAGCTGTCGATCTTTAGTGAAATGCCTGACAGTTAACAGATGGTGGATCTCATGACTAAAAAGTTTAGTCAGCTATTCACGTATTGTTGGAGCTTCGAGCCTTTGGTCCATAAGATCCCCTTGGTAGTTTGGATACAAGTTGAGAATTAATTTTTGGGTCAGTTTGAAATGTTCAAATTGACAAGAGGGACTTCGGTTATATATGATATAATTGAACTGGTTAATTATATATGATACAATTGACTAAATGTATGAGATACATTAATTTGGAGGAAATTAGATATAAATATGATTTATATCAAGTAGAGGAGAAAACACTATGGTTGATATATGATATCAAACTATAAGTTATGATTATAACATGATTATATTTATTATTTTATTAATTAGACGGTTATGAGATAATTACCCTATGTTTTCTCCGAATTCATGCATTAGTGGGAAGTTCGATTCAGTTTCGTAACTAAAGAATAAAATGAAAATGGTTTTCATTTTGCAAGAGATATGCATAATTGCACACGGTGTGTTTGCATTCGATCGCATAGTATTTGAGAGCCTATAGGATAGCGCTTACAATTCACTAAACGATCGCACACCCATGTACCCTTTCTTTAAACGATCGCTTACCATTTCCTAGACGATCGTCCAGTTTTACTACTCGATCGTGTACCTCGCACTAAACGATCAAGCACCCGACTATATGATAGTTTGTCCCTTCTCCCACTTGCTTGATCTTTGTACTCGATTGCCTTTCCTCCTCACCTCTACCGAATCCGAACAAAGCCCACCTTTTGGACTCTCACTCCAAGATTACTGAATGCTCTGAGTGGTGGCGTCGTCCCCGTTTCTTGGTATTCGTGTGAAGTCGTTCGTGGTAGATGACGGGAGAGTTGCTGAACGATTGTTTAACGTTCTAGCGAGAGGAGTTCGTTTGCGGAAAGAGCGAGATTTCAAGTAAAGAAAGTCTTCAACTAGTATGTTCTCTCGGTCTCTTGTTTATTCATCCTTTAAGAATGCCAGTAATTTAGCGTTGTTAATGCATATCTGTATGTCTGAATGTATATATGGAAATTTTGTCACAATGAATTAGAAAGATCCACTTCCGCTCATAGGTACTCTTGTATAAGAGTTCCTTCACCCATGACTCCAACATACAATGTGTTTTGCCATGACTTTATCTTGTAAAAGTAAACTATAATTGTAATGATTATTCATGAACACTTCATGAATTGGAAACAGTTCTTTTTTAGAACATTTCCCAAATTGAAAAACAAAAATTACACAACCACTATGTGTTGATCATATTTTCAAAATAACATATTTATCAAAATTTTGACTTATAACGGTAATTAAAACTAAAACTCTTGAGAGATAATGACATAGCTTTGAATTACATAAATATGTTAATTTACTAGATGCAATCTACTACCCATTCTAATTCAGCATAGAAAATAAAAGATGAACCCAATAGATTTAATATGAATCTCGTTCATATTAATTCTACAATTTTATTGCTATGATACTCTAGTGAGTTAGAATAAAAGCCACCATAGGGTAGTCGGTTACTTCTTCATTGGATTGAGACATTCTCAACCAAATATTACACTAGAGTAACTCTTATTCCTATAATATTTAGTTACCATATTTTGGTCAAGAAATCATTAACTTGTTTATCAATTTCTTGTAAGTGTAACCCTTCATTTTAGACTCTAGAGTTCCACCTCAATGAGCCAACCGTAGGAAAATTGTTGGGGTAAAAACTAAGTAATCCTATCCATTTCTGGAGTTTGAGTAAAATTCATACAAACACCATCTATAGGGGAACACAAGCATGTCAGATTAAGGAAGCATGCAGCGAAAACAAAAGAAGATCATTAAGCATTATAATTCAATAATTTTGGCTTCAAACTCAGCATGTTCATTGATAACGGGCAGAAATGTACGTTATTACCGCGCAAAGATATAAAACAATGTGGGAATGTGACGATAAAAATATGCAAAATCGTGTCCAAAAGCATTAAATTGAGAATATAGCGATCGCATGTGCTCATCGTATAAAAGCAGCTAATTTACTTATTTTTTGCAGGAAAAATGCATTAGCACAAAGCAAATTACGATCCAAGGAATTCGGCGACCGCACGCATTAAAAGATTCCGACCATAAAGCCATGCGATCGTATGCACTCGCGAGAATTTGCTCAAGAAGGTGGTCGCATAAAGACGACGCATCAAGGTGAAAGCATAATAAATCATGATGGGACAGAAAGTTGATGATGGTCAAATCCGAATTTAGTTGACAAGTCGTTAATGACACACTGTAGCAAGTACATTCAACTTTTCGGTGACCATTAATTGGCACATCAGACAGAAGATTTATTGACCCCCCATCATTGCAATCATTTGAGAGAAAAACTTCTTCAGAGCTCTATAACCATCGTTAAAAGAGTTCGAGTTCGACACAGTTCACCATATACATAGAAGATAGAATATACAATTGGTTAGCTGTTAGTCTATTTGTTCATATACTTAGAGGCAGAGGCGAGCGAAGAGAAGAAGACGTCAAGAGATCACTTCTGGTAGCTCGAAAGACTGCTGGGAGGCGCTACAAATGGAAAGAGGGCCCACACTTGCGAAAGCAAGGATATTCTTCTGGACAGAGTAGAGTAAAAAGACAATGTAAAATCCTCGGGAAGCAAGACATTGCTACTGGACTTCTTATCCCTATTTTCCATTGTTGTTTTGTATTTTGACATTATCTATAAAATGGAATTCTCATCTAAACTTCTGTTTAATCTCTTCACATTTCGCATGAGTAGCTAAATTTTCGAATGAGTTAAGAAGTACTTAGCTAGCATGACCTAAGATCTTTACTTTATGTGATCATCTTGTCTTATGTATGCATCCTTCACCCTTTAGAGATACTTGAGAGAGTAGTCTAAAGAAAGAACCTAGACTTGAGAGAGTCAGGTTAGAATCTAGGCTTGAGAGAGTCAGATTAGAACTGCATAAGCAAGAGATAGAAACTTAGAGATAAGTTCTGTTTGCTATTATGCATCACATGCACCCTAGAAATAGGATATGATAGTATGCGGTCACCTTGTGTATGTATGTATCATTCATCATCGCATAGACAAGAATATAGGCTTAGAAATAAGTCCTATCGACATTATCGTATACATCACATGCGTCCTAGAAATAGAAACTATGGCATTTGCATTGAGAGATGACATGTTGTTGTGTGTGTGTAGCATGATTGCATAGCTTGAAACAATATTAGAAACTGTTAGCTAAATCCCTTCTCAACCCGTTCCCTGCATACTCATTGTATCTTTCGCTGTCATCAACTCTTTACTCAATTCTGTCACAAAGAATTTTTACTTAAAAATAACACCAACCAAACTTATTTGTTTTTGCCAACGCAAAGAAATCAAAATTCGTTAATGCATAGTGTTTTAGTAGTCCCTGTGTTCGACCCTGGACTTACCAGAAAATCTAGTAAGATTTATACTTGGGTTTTACTAAGAAAACTTGCATGTGCAACGCATAATTCACCACCGTAATTTCATACCATTATTTCATCACATTTACAATGCATCACTCATAAACTAAAAACAAAGTTTCAACACTAACCTTTGAAGTACCTTTGAATCACGAATTTCAGTTGTGATCTTCTTAATTTCTGTTCGTGAACCACCACAAGGTCTTCCCTACTATCCTCTAGGTGTCTTAGATTGAGTTGTGGGACTCAAAATAAGCTTGGATTAAAGGAATAAGGAGAAGAGGTCACTGGTTTTTAGTAGAATTTTGAAGAACAACTTCTTCAAATTTTTCCTCAGCAATTCAACAAATCATCATCAAATTCCACTCCCATTCTGTTTATTTATAGCATGACTATCATGCAAATGAATTATCTGCATGAATCACAGCTCATGCTTGTGAATTTGAGTTGAAAAGCTTGGTGGTTTAGTGACTAAGGTGCTTGCACCTAAAGTGGGAAAACCCCACTTTTTCCATTTCCAATTTTCATATTTTTCTTTTTAATTTGAAATTTATTTTCAAATTAAAACTTATTTTTAGTTTTTAAATAAAAAAACAGAACTGAAATTTTATTAATTTTACAAAAATTAATTCAAAATTATTTTTCAAATAACATTAATAATTAATAATTAATTAAACAATTCAATTAATTCAATAAATTCAATATCAAATATTAAATTAATTTAACACCAATTCCACCAGCATGAATCCTTATTCATGAATTTAATATTTAGATCATATTTAACTATTAATTGATTCTCCAATTTCGTTTAATTCCAAAATTAAACATGTAATTATATCACATATAATTCCTAATTCTTTTAGTCCCAATTTGAACATTTCAAATCAACTTATCATGTTACTCTAAGGCTAATCCGTTTGAGAGTTAGTAGGGGGACCTCGTGGACCTACAGATCATAGACTCCAACGATCCAAGATTAATTGGCTAAACTATTTATACCAAATTAACCCCTATTCGTTAACTACTGGGTCACTCCACTAAAGCTCGTAGTTACACTCCCCTCACTGTAGATATATTGTGTCCACTTGATATAACAATGATTAGTAAGTTAACCCTTCACAAGTTTTTCATAATAACGACTGGGTCAAAAGGCTGTTTTACCCTCAAGATTATCTCTTGTTCCTTAAGTCCCACTGATCCTTTAATGAACGATTGGTTTGTGATCCGATCATCAAACTGAGTCCCTCTTAGGCTAATGAGAGAGTGGGGCCTCTTGTTCAAGACCCGGAGTCAGCACTTAAGGGAACAACCTCTTTACTATCCCTGATAACGGGTAGGAGTGAATTTCATCTTTCACCCTATGACCCCAGCTATCTACTCGGTCTTACCCCTGAAATAGGAGGCTTATTGAGTCGGCGCAGTTGAGCCAATCTTCACTTATGCAAATCTAAGAATAATCCCAAATAAACAGGAGTTCATAGTTAGCTCAGGATTAAGGTCAAGTTACCTAGGTCATCGTTGTGAAATAGTCAGTCTTAAACAGTAAATAACGTTATAAAGTAAAAGTGACTTATTTCATGCTTTGATCTTGTGTAAACTCATTGCACAGGACACCCCCACTCCACATGTCACTCCATGTACGAATCAAGATCACTTCGTCTATAGCACTATACAACTCCTGGTAACAACTACAGAGTGGGCTACATTCGATAATGTTACCAGAATTAGGCATCCAACCTTATTCATATACTATAGATCATTTAGGCTATTTACTCAAACCTGATCCACTCTTATGTCTCCACATAAAGTTCAAGTACTTATGTAATAGTCATGGATCTTTTATTTTATTGGATTTATTTCTAAAACGAAATAAGCAACTCATATATTCAATAACAACTTTATTGAATTTTAAAATAAGTTTATGGTTTACAAACTACGAGGAATAAGTTTATTGTTCACAAACTACGAGTTTAGGACATAAAACCCAACAAAGCAAAGGTGTCTCGAGGCCGAGCACGAAAATTTACTGCAAACCAATGAAGGAGATCATAAAATGTGTTGACACACTTCCCTCTCCCACTTGCTATAAACAGTCTCTTCATTCACCTTGGTTTTGACGTTGTTGGGATTAGTGTCTTAATTCTCCCAAAGTCTCGTAGTTTGTAAATTTGTACACATTGTTATGAATAAAATAAGAGTTATTTTATTTGCATTTACTCATATCTAATAAACAAAGATCTGTGGTTATTGTATGTAAAATTAAGCATGTACATGAGATATACAAGTAAATCATGCCTTAAGTAATAACTTGGAAGGTCTGTAGTATACGAATAAAGGAGGGATACCTTATCCTGGTGACACTACGGATACGACTTTGTAGAGGTTTACAAGTGTTGTGAACTACTACAGATGGTCTGATCCTGACCATTCATGTGGAGACATGCAGGCGGGGGTGTCCTATACAAAGAGTTTGTATAAGACCAGACCACGAGATGACTAGTCTCTTTATATAACGCCGTTGATACTTGAGACTTACATCTCACTTAAACGACCATAGGTGACATGGCCTTAATCCTGAGTATTTTGGGAGCTCTTGCCTTTGAGGGTAGTTCTTTGATTAGTATGGGTGAGAGTGGCCAGATTGCCAACTCAACAAGCCTTACCTTTTGGGAATTTTTCTGATTGGGGAGTTGGGAACTTAGTTACACAAGATGGAATTCACTTCTTCCCCGAAGCAAGGGTAAGTAGATAGATTTCTCTCTTAAGGGTTGATTCCGGGTCTTGAACATAGTGGCCACATCCTTTCTTTGGAAGAGCGGACTTAGTCATAGTAGGACTATGACTTATGTTCATTAGAGGAATCAATGGTACTTAAGGAGTTAGATGTAATTACAGGGAAAAAACGATAAATTGGCCCAGCTGTACTTACGAGCGATTTGTGAAGGGTTATTGCACTGTTGATTGGCTGATATAGACACAAAAATATATCTGTAGTGAGGAGAGTGCATCTATCAGTCTTTAGTAGAATGTCCGACAGTTAATGGATGGTGGATCCCGTGACTAAAAAGTTTAGTCAGTTATTCACGTACGGTTGGAGCTTTAAGCTACAGATCCATAAGGTCCCCTTAGTAGATTAATGGATTCAAGTTGAGAATCAGTTCTTGGGATTGATTTGAAATGTTCAAATTAACATGAGGAAATTCAATTATATTTGATATAATTGGTGTGATGTATGGAATACATCAAGTGGAGGATTAATATAAATATGATTTACATTAAGTACCATAAAATAGAAAAAGAACTACGGTTTGTATGTTTCATGAGATGAAATATTAAAACTATAAGTTATAAATATAATATAGTAAGTTGGTTATCATATTTATTTATAATAATATTAATTATTTGATAATTATCTCTTTTTCTCTAATAACCAATTGAGTGAGAGGTTATTGGTGGTTTTATGGTAACCGTGAGATAAAAGGAAAAATGTTTTTCCTAAAATTAGTAGTTACTCAATTCGGAAAGAACTCACAGTGAAAGCTATCAAGTGAAAGTGTTTCACTAAGCGATAGCTATAGAGAGACTAAACGATTGTGCATATTGACTATATGATAGTTCATTCAGCTGGTCGTAGCTAAACAATCGCATGACTTTGTCTATACAATAGGTTGCCATTTACTACACGATTGAGCACATCCTATATGATAGACTGTGTCATCTCCCACTTGCTCGATTGTCTGCACGATCATTGTCCTCCTGTCTCTTTCTCAAGCCAAGTTCATACAGAGCTCACAACTTCTGGATTCTCACATCGAGACTACCAAGGTAACCATTGTGGTAGTTTCCTCACTCAACTCGATTGGTTTCGAGGATTTGCGAAGGTCGTTCGTTGAGTTTGTGATCATTGTGTTCGTTGTGTTCATGCTGGTGATCATGTTACACTGGTCGTTACGTTCGAGGGTTGTGTTGCTGTGGACGCTTGTAGATTGATAGAGGGAGTTTAAAGAATGTTTCTTCAAAGGTATGCATACTCTATCCCTTGACATTATTTGTAAGCATGCTGTAATTTTATGTTATGCATGACCTGTTAGTTTCCGTTTATTGACTGTAATTGTTAGTGTTCAATTTCGAATGGAATTTGGAACGATCCTTCCATTACTCATGGAAATCCTTATGTCTGATTTCTTTCAGACCTATGCAAACACCATCCGTAGGGAGACACACGCAAATATGTCTCAAGGTCGAGCAAAGATCTCACGATGTGAACTATTTAGAGAGAAATGTGAAAAAAATATTAAAGTATCTTTTACATAGTTTTCCTCCCACTGGATGTTTTACAAATGAGGGTTCATAACCTAGGTAAATTAGGCTAATAAATTTATCTAAGTGAATTGTTAACTTGGCCCAATATAATAATTATATTGGATAGTTTAACAACGTTTTTTCTTGTTTATTAAACACTTTAATAAAGCTAAACCACTCACTGCATGCTTATAACATTATTGTCTAATTGACCTTCAAGGTCAGTTCCCAAGTAGGGTCATTCCGTTTCTGTCAACTTAAATACCCCAGCTTGGATAAAACCGTCCTTAGACAAAGGTTCCTTATAGACAATATGTTATAAATTTAATCTTTTATTTACTCCAATTTAATTCTATTAAAGGAGTAATTAAAAGATTAAACCTATTTCTAATCATAATAGAAATTATTAACATAGGTTTAAGGTGAAAACAATTTTAATCCATTTAAAAATTAATTTTAACCTATATTTGTATGCAACTCTTGACTATAGATTTTAATTCTAATTTTATTAACTTATAACATTTATAAAGGTTAATGAAACACTTAAAACCTATACATTTATCTAATGGCATACTTTAAAATATAACAATATATTTTTCTAAAGTGATGTCATGCTTCATGCATCTCCAATTTTCGTTCCACTATGCATAACAATTATATGATAAAGTAATGAGAAATAAACAATATGCTTAGTTTCATGCAACTATATAATATAGCACTTATATATAATATGATGTCTGAACATGCTTAGTTACATGCAACTATATAATATAACACTTATATTAAAATGATGCATGGAACAATGTTTATCCTATGGTGGGATTTTTAATACTATATAGCATACAATACGCTATATAATTAAATTAAATCATACATCTTATGTACAAAATTAAAAAAAAAAAAAACTTTGAACCAATTTAATATGCAAGACTTCTGTATGCAGCTTAATGCGAGCTAGCAACCTGAACATGGTCCAAAAGCCACCAAACTCTTCACCAACAGTTGTACAATTAAACACTTAGACTTACAAACTCGATAGTTAAATTTAAACGCCCAAAACACAGAGCAATTACAACTTTAAAAGCAATAATCTAAGCCAAAATTTGAAAACATCCAAAGTGCAAATCCCCATTCATTCACATTCAACAAAGTAGAACATAAATCCCACCAAAAAAAAAAAGACTGAAATGATGTTCGAAACAAAAACAAAAAAAATTAAAGACTCAACTTGTCTTTGATACCAATTGAAGGGAATTTGAATATCCACAATGGAAGAAATTGAATGCATCGGTCTCTAATTTTTTCCCTTTACAGACCAAAGAAATTCAGAAGCGACGGAAATGTAAGATAAATAAAACCTAAACTTGCTTCTAATGTGCAATTAGAGAGGAGAAGGGATTAAGAGATACATACCCTTGAAGATCTATATCTTCATGTTTCTTTTCCACAACACGAACATCTCCCGAACTCGCAACCAAGAACACCACGTACAGAACGAAGAGAACATCACCATGAGGTCTTCCTTATTATTCTCAGGGACAAGAATTGTGCATAGTTTGTGGGCTTGCACTCAATTTTGTAAAAAAGGATAGGAGAATCATTTTAAAGAAATTCCTTCAGGGAATTATGAGAGAATCATGAAAAGGAGAGAGATAAATGAGGAGGAAGATCAAAGTTTCAACCATTCCCACTTTCTCACACACACACACCGTATATAAAAAACTATATGTTACTAATATAAAACATAACCTATAGTTTAATATTCTCTCATTTAATATGAATCAAATTCATATTAATTTTATTATTTGAATCATATTCAAATATTCATTTTCTCTCAAATAAACTTTATATTATTATACCTCATACAAATAATTTCATATTAATTATATCTTATATAATTAATTCCCCTTATTAATTTGAACAATTCAAATTAATCCAAATTAATTTGATTCTCATTAATCCTAATTGAGCTAACAAGGGTACCTTATGGACCTATAGATTGAAGCTCAAATGGTACTTGGTTAATTAATTAAACTCTCTAATTAAATTACTCAACTTTCATTAACTGTTGGTTACTCCACTTAAGACCGACAACTGTACTCTTCGCACTATTGATAAATTTATGTGTCAATTGGATATAACCAGTCAATAGTATGTCGACCCTTCACAAATTGCTTGTAAATACAATTGGCCAAAATTACCACTTTGCCCCTGTAGTTCCATCTAACTCCTTAAATATCTCTGGTCTCTCTAATGAACAGTTAGTCATAGTCCAACTATGATTGAACCTCTCTAGGGCAAGGACAATGTGAGGCACCTCATTGTTCAAGCCCCTGAATCAGCCCTTGAATGGAACAATATATCATCTTACCCTAACATTAGGGAAGAAGTGAATTTTTTTTCTTGTGTAGCCATGTTCCCAACTCCCCGATCAGATGAATCCCCAAGATGGTAGGCATATTTAGTCGGTGAATCTAACCACTCTCACCTATACAAATTAAAGGACCACTTTCATATGTAGGAGTTCACGACTCACTCAAGATTAAGGTCAAGTCACATATGGTCATCCTGGTGAAATGAAGTCACTTCTAACAACAGATTTATAAAGAGAAACTCAACATTTCGGGGTCCGATCTTACAAAAACTTTTTGTATAGGATACCCCCGCTCACATGTCTCTACATGAATGACCAGGATCAGATCATTTGTAACACTTTACAAACAATTGTAACATTTACAAAGTGGGTCGCATCAGTAGTATTACCAAGATAAGGCACCAAATCTTATTCATATACTACGGATCATTTGTATTATCACTTAAATATGATCCACCTGTATGTCTTCACATACATGTTTAAGTTACATAAGATAATCTTGGATCTTAGTTTAATAGAACATTGCATATAGAATTAATCAACCATTGATTCAAGAAACATATAACTACGAGGCTTTAGGGCATACATCCCAACATCCCAACTGTTTTGGTGCCATTATAAAAAGAAGAAGATCTTCATTTCAAGAACAAATCTCCACCTTCGAATTCACCACTTTCTTCCCAGTGTTTCTGCCATTTCCAATAGTTATTTTGGACATATTTTCAACTTCACAAGTCAGTAGCCTTAAGAATAGAAGTTCCTCTAAGACGTATTGGCTTTAGGTCCTTCATCTCGTGAAAACATATGATAAGGCACGATTCCACCTTGGAAAAGTAGAATATCCCTAGGGAAAGACTAAGGAGTTGAGGGCTTGTCCGAAGATCTCCCCTTGAGTTGTTTTTCTTTTTCCAGCATTTTCATTTCATTTGCTTATTGTAGTTGTTTATTTTCCCAATTGAACTCTATCATGTAACTATGGTTTATGGTTTAATAAAGATGCTTAACATTTCATTTACCATGAGCTAAATTCTTCTAAGGCTTCAACAATGTGGATGGCCTAGGGATGGCTTAAGCAATGTTACACTCACGTTAACTTGAATTATGCATTCTCTTTGTTAAAATTAATGTTAGAATTAGTAAATGAAACTAGCCATTTAATTTAACAATCTAGTGGAACTTTAGTATGAAGAAGGCTAGAGTGTAAACGAATCTCACAACGGGATATGGGACTAAGAGACAAAGAATATGAGGGTCACATCGCCTTAGGAATAAGGGAAGCCATAAGGTAAAGAAACGATACTTAAATTAATCTAGGATTCAACTACCCATAGGAATATTCTATAGTAGCTGCTTAAAACTTCTAAAGGAATTGGACTCCAGACCAAATAGGTGTAGATGTTTGCCCATGCATACTTCACTGTCTTGGTGTGATGTGGTTCCATCAGTTTTAACATAAAACCCGAAAAGCTAAAACATCGTTTTGCCCTATACAATTCCTGTTATTTATCACTTTTTAAGATTCCTTCATTAATTTCAATCTAATCTATTACTTGGTTACCTTGGTCACATTGATTCATAGTCATAATTAACATAAAAAGCAATATAGTCCTGTGGAATTCGACATTTGGAATACTCTAAGTTTATTACTTCTCGTCAGTGTATGCTTGCGATTAGACCATATTTATTTTTATTCTCATCACTCATACACATTTGGTCGATCAATGCTTAATCTATTGCTTGTAAGGTTGAAGATGTTCCTTGTGAACAGGATGAGGTTTCTTATAGCAGTCTACACAAACAATGGCATGAAAATGTTAAGGTTCTTAACACGCAAAAGGAGAGGATTAAATCACTTTTCTCATACAATTATCGTCTTATGGCTGTCATATCTAATCTCAAATGTGAACTGAATCGTGTTAAAGCTGAAAGGAACTCTCTATGTAAGTCTGTTAAAATGTTGAATTCAGGTACAAAAGTTCTTAATTACATTCTTACCTTCGGAAAGCTCTTAAAGATCATACAGGTGTTGGATACACGTCTTCAATGAACCATGGTGCCAGATGTTCATACTCTAAAGACAAGCAAAAGACTATCTTTGTTAAAGCACAAGATGTGTCTGAGCCATCTACGTCAGACCTTCATCAGTCTAGGGTGCAACTGAACAACTGGGGAAACACTCAATATAGACAAAGACTAGACAGGATTTGGATCTGCCACTATTGTGGTAAAATGGGGCATATTAGGTCTCATTGCTTTCAGCTGTATGGTTATCCATATGCAAGACTAAGAAACTCTCATGTGGTAAAAACGACCAAAGATAATTGAAAGCCTCATTTTATTCGGAGGGTAAAGAGTCTACATGGCCAATGCAATGTTATTTTGACATGCTTGAGACCCTTCACTAAAGTGACTGGTTCTTTAATAGTGGGAGCTCTAAGAATATGACTGGAGAGAAGAGCTTCATCTCTAACCTTATGGTTGTTGCAACAGGTCACGTCACATTTGGAGATGACACCATTGGAAAAGGAAAATTAATTGCCCTGGTCTCCCATGCTTGTTGAGGACCTGACTGTCAATCTTATTATCATAAGCTAACTATGTGATTAGGGATTGAAAGTAAATTTCTTGGTAATAACGAAAATATGCTATCTTGCTCGCTTAATTTGAGGTCGTTTCTAGATTTTATATGTTTATTTAATAATTTTATAGGTATTGAACATCTAATAGATAGAATAGAGCATTGGAGCCAAAATGGTGTTAAAACAAACCAAAATGGAGCTCAATACATCAATCGGGAAAGAATAGTTAAAATAACATTTTTCTAAGAGCACTCTTTCTTGAAATGCAATTAGCGCCGCGATGCTTCGAAATGAAGACACACTGATGCGCATTGGCGCCACAGCGCCACCTCGACATTGGACTCTAGCGCCGCTACGCCACCTACTTTTTATAAATATAATTTTTCTGTTTTAGGGTAAATATTTGACCGCCGCACAATTTCTTGTGCACTTTCCCTCTTCTGTTCTCATCTCTGGTCTGTATTAATACTTGATCATTAACCTTTGATTACGAATATGTTTTTGGGCTAAGGTTAGTAATTCTAGCTTGAATTTAATAGCTTTCCCCTTTTTAGATTAATTGTGAGAAATACTCTTGTTTATCAGTTTTACTCTTAAATTATTGATTATGAATGACATTTTATCGTTATTAATTGACAACCAATACTTATTGTAGAACTCTATACTTTAGATTTATCCTTGATTAAGGTAATAAATCATAGGAAGAAAGGGTTAGATTCACTTACTTTTTGTGAAGTTGACCACTAATAGGTATTATTTTAACCAACTTTGATGTAAAATTGTATTGAATGAGTTCATTAGGCATTTCTTAATTAATTCATTCATCCTGACATAATCACTTAAGCTTAATGTGATTAGTTCTCAAGTATTTAGAACGAATTCATCTACTCATATTGGCTACTTGATAGCACTGAAAATGTGCTATCTTACTCTACTTAATTCAGGATTGTTCCTAGTTTTTACTTATTTATTTGACTATTTTGTAGTTTTCAAGCACCTAAGAGGAAAAATCGGGTGTTAATGATGAAATGAAGCTAAAATGGGTTGAAATGAAGCTTAATTGCATCAATCGGGAAGAAAGAGCTGAGAAATGTCCACTTTGCCTCTGCCATAGCATTGCGATGTCCTATGGCACCATGCTAGACATTGTAAGGTAGAAGGCCCTTTAAACGTGAAAAGTACATAGTACGTGTGCTGCCTTAAAGCGCTGTGACGCTCCGAAGTGTTGTTTGTGTGAATTTCCTCTCAGCGTCGTGGCACTATCGCGATTTTTATAAATAGAAAATTTAACCACCTAAGGTTTCTAGCTCCGATTCCATCCAAAATTCTTTTGTTTTCTCTATACTTTTCTGCTGTCTTTTAGTATGGGATGTATTCAAACAAATCCTTAGTGTCCATTATGAATATTATGGGCTAAGGTATTGTTTTCTAGCTTGGGATTTAGGAATTTTTCTCTATTTTCATGTACTTATAAGTTTTTGAATCGGGTCTTATCATGTTTCCTAGATTCAATTGTGCTAAATTGTATCGTGATCATATTATCGAACGCTTGTGGATTTATGGTTTTTTCTTTAGATTAGCATGTGATACATGACATATACTCTTATGTTGATCTCTAAGAAGTAATAGGTTAGGTTAGTTTACAAATCTAATATGATAAGTATTGTTCTAACTAACATAGGATTGAATCACAAATATTTAATCACGACTTTTCCTGTTAAATATTCCACTTAATGTTTTCCTAGACCTTAATGCAATTAGTACGAAATTGAGTTTTCATGTTTTTCATCAATTCAATTTTGACTAATTAGATAATTAGGACGATTAATTGGTTTCTTCAATTAGTTAGGCTAAGTGCAAGCAAATATTTGAATCCGGTAATGAGAATTCGATGGACAAGTGTATTGAATAGGAAAATTTTCATAACAACCCAAGCTAGGCTTTCTTCAAATAATTTCCTCTAACCTTTATTTTATTGCATTTATTTTATGCCATTTAATTTTCTTGCAAACAATCAATCTCACAACCCCCACTTCGATTACCTCGGGCTATAAATCATTTAATTTGAGAACTCTTTGGTTTTCTGAGTTCGGTCGGTGCTACCATTTCTACACTCTTTGGTAGGAACTAATTATTTGGTTCATAATTAGATGACAAATTCCACGTGACCAAAATTGCATCATTATCGGAAAACCAAGCAGTTTTCTCTTAAAAGGTTTACAGTTCATTTATCATTCTTATGTTTCCTCTATCCGTATATGACCCGATCCTCTCAGGATCCTAGTTCATTATTGTATTTTACATAATTAGGAAGGGAAGAAAGGCAACATAGAAGGGAGGCTAGGGAGCAAAGAGCTAAAGAAGAATATATCAGTGCAGAAGGCACATATGAGGAAAAACATTTTTGAAGAAGAAGAGGAAGAGATAATCACGACAATTGCATAAGAGCATACATTGAGGGACCTCATGGCCCTAAACTTGACCCATTAGTCCTTTGCATTACTTATCCTGAGACCATAGGTACTTTTAAGCTTAAACTGGTCTTATTCACTTACTGCCTTCATTTTCTGGAAATGCATGGGAGGATCCACACAAGCACCTAAAGGACTTCCACATTGTGTGTAGTGGAATGCGCACCTATGGTGTAACTGAAGAGAAACTTAATTTACGAGCCTTCCATTCTCTCTTAAGGATGATGCGAAGGACTAGCTTTATTATCTGCCATCAAGGTGCATCATCACCTTGACTGATATGAAGAAGAAGTTTCTATAAAAATTCATCCCAACATCTCGTGCCACCAGGATTAGGAAGAAGATATACAATATTGTATAAGGGCATGGAGAGCCTCTTTATGAGTATTGGGAGAGATTCAAGTGCCTCTTTGCTGGTTTTCCTAATCATCAGATCTCTAACCATCTCTTGATCTATTATTTCTATGAGAGATTTGAAGGAAATTAGACATGAGTATTTCCATGAGCAGCGGAAGGATCGTTCCAAATTCTATTCGAAATTGAACACTAACAATTACAGTCAAGAAACGGAAACTAACAGGTCATGCACATACGAAATTACAACATGTTTTAATATAATCAAGGGATAAAGTATCATACCTTTGAAGACTCAATCTTCAAACTCCCTCGATCACGAACGCTCGTTCAGTCTCCAAGACAACAATACACGAATGCTCAAACACAACGACCGAAACACAGTACGATCAACAGCAACCACCACACGAACAATGCGAACACACAATGAATGGCCTCTAAAAACTCGAACTCAATCGAGCTGAGTGAAGACACCACCACAATGGTTACCTTGGTATTCTCAATGTGAGAATCCAAAAGTGTGGGCTCTGTATGGACTTGGTTAGAGGAAGAGACTAGAGGAATAACAACCTTAGATGATTGAGCAAGTGGGAGATGAGAAGTGTCTATCGTATAGACGAATGCTCAATCGTGTAGAAGAAGACAGCCTATCATATAGACAATGCCCTGGGATCGTTTAGCTACGACCAACTGAGTGGACTATCGTATAGTGACACTCCATGATCACTTAGTCTCTCTACTAGCTATCGTTTAGTGAAATGATTTCACTTGATAGCAATTCGTGAGTTTCTTTCCGAATTAAGAAACTCTTCTAATTTTAGAAACATTTTTTCTTTTATCTCACGGTTACCATAAAATCACCAATAACCTCCCACTCAATTGGTTATTAGAGAAAAAGAGATAATTATCCAATAATTAATATTATTATAAATATATATGATAACCAACTGACATATTATATTTATAACCTATAGTTTTAATATTTCATCTCATAAAACACATAAACCATAGTTCTTTTTCTAATTTATGGTACTTAATGAAAATCACATTTACATTAATCCTCCACTTGATGTATCTCATACATCACACCAATTATATCATATATAATCGAATTTTCTCTTGTCAATTTGAACATTTTAAATCAACCCCAAGAGCTGATTCTTAACTTGAATCCATTGAGCTACCAAGGGGACCTTATGGACCTGTAGCTTGAAGCTTCAATGGTACGTGAATAACTGACTAAGCTCTTTAGTCACGGGATCCACCATCCATTAACTATCGGGCACTCCACTAAAGACCGACAATTGCATTCTCCTTACTATAGATATATTTTGTGTCCATATCAGTCAATCAACAGTGTGATAACCCTTCATAGATCGCTCGTAAGTATAGCTGGGCTAATTTACCATTATGCCCCTGTAGTTACATCTAACTCTTTAAGTACCACTGATCCATCTAATGAACATAAGTCATAGTCCTACTATGACTGAGTCTTTTCTTCCAAAGAGAGGTTGTGGCCACTATGTTCAAGACCCAGAATTAGCCTTTAAGATACTTACTCCTGCTTCAGGGAATGAGTGAATTCCATCTTGTGTAACTAAGTTTCCAACTCCCAAATCAAACAAATCTCCAAAAAGGTAGGCATGTTGAGTTGACAATCTGGCCACTCTCACCCATACTAATCAAGTGATCGCCCTCAAAGGCAGGAGTTCCCAAAACACTCAGGATTAAGGTCATGTCACCTATGGTCATTTAGGTGAGATGTAAGTCTCAAATATCAATAACGTTATATAAAGAGACTAGTCATCTCGTGGTTCGATCTTATACAAACTTTTTGTATAGGACACTCCCGCTCGCATGTCTCCATATGAATGGTCAGGATCAACTACCTGTAGTAGTTCACAACACTTGTAAACCTCTACAAAGCGGGTCGTATGTGTAGTGTCACTAGGATCAGGTATCCCTCCTTAATTCTTATACTACAGATATTTTTAGGTTATCACTTAAGGCATGGTCCACTTGTATATCTCATATACATGTTTAAGTTTTCATACAATAACCATGGAGCTTTGTTTATTGGATATGAGTAAATGCAAAATAAAATAACTCTTATTTTATTCATAACAATGTGTACAGTTTACAAACTACGAGACTCTGGGAGAATTAGGACACCAATTCCAATAGGATTACTGTAGTAGGATAAAAGAAATATCGATGCAGTTGCAAGTGGTACTTTGGTTAATAAAACTCCCTATGAGGCTAAGGAGCGTATTTTCACCATAGCTGAAAATAACCAACAATCCGGGACTCGAAATAACATCACTAGTCATTTACATCTTCACAAGAGGTAAGTGAACTTAGAGCTGAACTTGTTGAATTATCTACTCTTGTGAAACAAGTTTTTTCTGCAAATGCACAGTCTCAAGAGCTTGTAGTTAAGGTGAACTACGCTAGTAATCAACAAGGTGGACGGACGTACAACTACAACCATTAGGGCAATTAGGGAAGCCAAGGTCAGAGCAGCTCAAGTATGCATTTAGAGAACATGGTGAAGAGTTTAGCAGAGTCTACCATGTAGATCAAACAGAGCCAGAAGTGGTTTCAGTAGACCATCTCTATGCATATGCAGAATATGGCTTCGACGCGGTCAGTAGGCTAGACACCCAGTATGGGAAGTTTTCTTCCCAGCCTATGTCCAATGTACGTAATGTCAATGCCATCTTCACTATTAGCTGCATAGAGAGCTTTCGAATGTCTATTGCTAAGCCTGTGATTGAACCAGTTGAGGTAGTGAGTATAGAGGATGTTGAGGAAAAGATGACTAGCCCGCCCAGAAGACACAGGGTAAGTTTTAATCTGCCTTTGAATTTAAATTTGTATATTCCTGTTACTCCTTTCCTTAGCAGGTTGGTTATTGCTAAGGAAGTTGCACAAGAGGAAAACGTGCATTCTATACAATCTTTCTGGTGGTTGGAGCCCTACTATAAAGGAAAGAAGGTTTGGGTAGAGATCTTAAAGAAGGAAAAAGAAGAAGAGGTTAGATAGGAGATATTCTTTTCAAGTAATCTTCTTGTTAAGTAAGATGACCCAAGTATGTTTTCTATGCACTATCTGATAGGCATTAGAAAATTTGAGCATGTCATGTTAGATCTAGGGTTTGTCATAAACATAGTGCTTGCTTCTATTTATTTTGAGTTTCAGTCCCACATCCAGCACTCTATTGATATTCTGGTGCATTTAGCTAACCATCTTTTGGTTAGGCCAGTTGGTTTAGTGAAAGATATTCTTATTGGGGTTAATGACCTAACTTTTTCTTTTTATTTTTATGTAATTAATATGAATATTGGCTCCCTTTCTTTAGAATTATCTGTGTTGTTTGGTCGACCCTTCTTAAAGATTGTTAATGTTATTATTGATATAGATAAAGGGTCCTTAACTCTTAGCCACGAGAAAAGTTTGAAATTCTTTTTTGTTTCTTACACTCCCACTACCACTTATCCTATATTCTTTAGTTCTATTCTTCTTTAAGATAGTGGCAAACATCTTAACTTGGGGTGGAAGACGGTGATTCGGTTAGGATGACATGGGGTCGGAGATGCATTCCCCATCCCTGTCCATGTGGGGATTTTTAATCTTCATCCTCGCCTCATTCCCCATTTTGGGAGTCGGGTTGGGGTCAGGGAATCCCCGTACGGGGATTCGGGTCCCCGTGGGGGAAAATTCCTGCTTTTTATTTTATTATTTTTATTATTTAAAATTAACAAAATTTAGTATTTATATTGAAATTGTAAATTTTATGTAAGAAATTAGTATTGTTACATATATTTGTTTAAATTAACAATTAAAAAAATATTTTAATGTTTTTTTTTATTAGAAAGTAATAAAAATTAAATTCATTATATTAGAAAATTAAAAAAAAAAAATTGAAACAGTAGCTTTTCAGGTACTGTTTTAGTAGTATATATATGTATGTATGTGTGTGTGTGTATATATATATAAAAGAAATAGGGACAGGGGCGGGGATCAAGGTCAGCGTCAGGGTCGAGGACGAGGCGGGGATCCTCTCCCTGGCCCCGACTCACCCATGATTGGAAACTCGATTTGAATCCCCGATTTGATCGCCGTACCTGTCAAACCGGGATTCCCCGCCCTGATCGAGTTGAGGACCTGACCCTACGGGAAATTTTGTCATCCCTAGATTCAGCAATCAATGATAGATATGGATGATGAAGTCGAGTCAAGTCGAGCGTAATGACCTTAAAAAGTTGCACTATCTAGAGGCAGCTAGGATTTGCATTCTTCATTACTTTCTTAGTATAAGTTTTTTTTTTTGTTTATTTTTATGTTTTATTGAGCTTAATTCATTCCATTTTTCTTGATATATAGGTTTTGTTGTCCTAGAGAAGACGGAGTGGATTATATTTTTATAAGCCAAATATCGTCACCATCCAATGTGCCATAATTTTCTAGAAGACATCCTATTTTCATTTTAGTTTTGTCCATTGTTTTCTTTTCTTTATCACATTAGAAAAAATGTGAGATTTTAAGTTGGGGGTGAGGGATGTTTGTGCTCTGGCTGGAGCCCTTTAGTATCTAAGCTCAGGCTATTTATGTTACATGTATGATTGCTCATATTTGTGTGGCTCGTTATTATGATTAATTGATGACACACTCCCTTATGATTTTTCTTGCATAAAATGATTTTTTAGATGAATAATCATGATTTTTAGCCCTTTTTTTTTTAAAAAAAATCTTACTTTTCATGCATGTTTAGTCCTTTGTCTACTTATATTAGGTCTTGCATGCTTAGAATTTTTGTTACTTAACTTGTATTTTTGTTGTCACTTCAAAAGGCCTTATAGACTAGATAGTGTTTACATGATAGGTTATAGTAATAACCAGGAGTAAAAATGATTTATATGCCTACTTAAAATCAGCTGATAAAATGTTACACTAAAAAGAAAATATCATAAAAAAGAGGAAATTGAACTTGTAATATTATGCATGAATAGGGGTAGAAAAACTACCTTTACTGTGATTAGCTAGGACACTCACAAGAAAATAGTGAGTATAGCTCCCTACAATATTGTATGAAAGTAGCCCCTAGGTAAAATAAATGAAAGTTTAGGGCCCTAAAGTTTAATTTCAGGCACCTTAGCTAACATATTACTGCCTTGTTTTTTGTTTTTTTTTTTTTGTTTTTTTTTGGCACTTGATAATTAGTGCATGAGCCACTGTAAGGGAAAACAAATTAAGAGTTATTTAAAACCATTTCAAGTTGCTAGGACTTAATTAAAAGGGCTTTGGACTCACTCTTGCATGAATAAGTTTAGATTTGGTTTTAAATTATACTTCATTGACAAGTTATGAATTGATTTCATTGTTGAGTGCAAATTAAATTTGGGTTCATGCCCTAAATCTCGTAGGGTCCTGTAGTTTGTAAACATTTGTATGAACAAACAATTTTGTGATTATAATATAAGATATTTTATTCACACTTCAGTCTATGAAATATAAGATATTTTAGTTGCATTAACCACAAACCAATAAACTAAGATCCCTGGTTATCGTTGTAACTTAAGCATGTATATGGAAACATACAAGTGGATCGTGCTTTAAGTGATAACCTAAATGGTCTGTAGTATATGAATAAAGGAGGAAAACCTTATCGTAGTGACACTACGAGTGTGGCCCGTTTTATAGGTGTTACAAGTGTTGTAAAGTGCTACAAATGATTTGATCCTGATCATCGTGTATTAGACATGTGAGCGGGGATGCTCTATACAAAGGAGTTTGTATAAGACTGGACCACAAAATGTTTAGTCTCGTTATATAACGTCGTTCATGAAAAAGACTTTCATTTCACTGGGATGACCATAGGTAACATGACCTTAATTCTGAGTGAGTTGTGAACTTCTGACTATGAGGGCGGTTCTTTGATTTGCATGGGTGTGAGTGGCCAGATCATGGGTAAGTAGATAAATTACTCCCTTAAGGGATAATTCCAAGGCTTGAACAATGTGGGCCACACCTTCTCTTGGCTCGAGAAGGGTTTAATCATAGTGGGACTATGATGTATTGTTCATTAGAGGAATCAGTGGTACTTAAGGAGTTAGATGTAACTACAGGGGCAAAACGGTAAATTGATCTAGTTGTACTTACGAGCGATTTGTGAAAGGTCATTGTACTATTGATTGGTTATATCCGATGGACACATAAATATATCTGTAGTGCAAAGAATGCAGTTGTCGGTCTTTAGTGGAGTGCTCGACAGTTAACGGATGGTGGATATTGTAATTAAAAGTGTTAGTCAGTTATTCACGTACCGTTGGAGCTTCAAACTACAGGTCCATAAGGTCCCCTTGGTAGCTCAATGATTCATGTGAGAATCAGTTTTTGGGTTAATTTGAAGTGTTCAAATTAACAAGATGGAATTTGATTATATTATTATAATTCAATTAATTCAATTATATGTGATATAATTGATATAATGTTTTGATACATTATTTGATGGAGAAATTAATTATAATATTGATTTATATTAAATGTCATAAAGGGAGAAAAGAACTATAGTTTATATATGTACATATGATGTATATTAAAACTATAATTATAAAATAATATGATAAATTAGTTATTATATTTATTTATAATAATTAAATTATCTTATAATTGATTTCAGTTTTCTCCAATAACCACCTTAGTGGGTGGTTTTAGTCAGTTTATGGCAACTGGTGGATAAAGAAGAAAAAGTGTTGTTTTCATTATTCATTCCACGATACGTGAAGCAAGTTATACGATAGGTTGCTGAGAGAGTAAATGATCGATTGAGTTTTTTTATACGATAATTACTCGTTACCAAACGATCGAGTACTCAAGTCTAATCGATAGGTTATTCCTTTTGTCGCTACTCAATCGTCTAGTTCCTCTTTCCCTCTTCCTGGATTCTCACACTGAGAATACCAAGATAACCAAGTGGTAGTGTTGAGTTTTCATTCGAGGGTCGAGGATCGAGTTTTACTCAATTGTGATCGAGAATTTGCCAATTCGTGCTATTTGTTGGGTTTGATCATTGCATTCGTGTTGTTGGATGCATTGGTGTTAGATCGAGGAAATACTAGAAGAAAGAGTTCTTCAAAGGTATCTTACTCGATCCCTTGTTTTTTTCTTTAGAAGCATGCTGTAATTTTATCCTTAATGCATAACTGTTCTGATTGATTGTAAATATGTATGTTCTTTCACAATGGGATTTGGAACGATTTGCTTCCATTCATGGTCTCCTAGATTTAGAGTTCCTTCAAAATCTTATGAGACTTTTGAGGACTTTAAGTAACGAACCATGCAACTTGACTGAGCATTATATTGTATGATTGTGTGTTTTATTCTACCTTGCTCGAGGATGATCAAGAATTAAATTGGGGGTATTTGATAGTGTGGAAATTTTTTTATCTTGCTCTTCTTAATTCAAGATTGTTCCTAGATTTTACAAGTTGATTTGGCTATTTTTGTAAGTTTTTGAGTACCTAAGAGGTAGAACAGGCTTATGATGAAATAAGTTAAAGCGAGTCGAAATGGAGCTTAATTGCATTAACTGGGAAGAAAGAGCTAAGAATGTCCATTTTGCCCTTCGCGGACAGTGCACAATCCCTATGCCACATGCTTGGCGTTGTAAGGCAGAATGCCCCTAATTATAAAAAACACATAGCATCGCAATGCTGTTAGAACGTCACAACGCTCTGAAAGTGTTGTCCGCTTGAATTTCCCGTTAGAAATTTAGCTGCCTAGGATTCTAACTCTGATTCATCCAAAGTTTTAAGGAAATCAGACAGAGGATTTCATGACAGTAGAGGGATCTTTTCTAAATTTCAATCGTATATGAACATTACAATTACAATCACAAACAGAAATATAGTTATGCATAAAACGAAATTACAGCATGTTTTACTACAGATCAAGGACGATAATCAACAAATCTTTGTTGACTCATCTTAAGTTTCTGTATCACGAATGTTCGATCACAGCAACAGAGCAACACACCGAATGCTCATCCAACACGACCATACACTGCACGGTCACATATGTAACTCAATCTAATCGATCACCACGGTCACAAACACCCCGAACACCGTGAACGGCCTCTACAAAACCTCGACTGTGACGAGTTGAGTATGACATCACCAAGAAGGCTACCTTGGTATTCTTGGTGTGCAAATCCAAAGAGTGGGCTCTGTGTGAACTTGGTTAGAGGTAGAAAATCGGAGGAAGAACAATCGTGTAAACGATTGAGCAAGTGGAAGATGAAACAACCTATCGTATAGGTTGATGCCCAATCGTTTAGTAAAAGTTATGCGATCATTTAGCTCATCGTCTAGCTAAGAGTCTATCGTGTAAGAATACTCCACGATCGTTTAGCTAACTCCAAGCCGTCGCTTAGTAAATCTGATTTACGTGACAACTATCTGTGAGAACTTTCCGATAGTGGAATCTCAAAATTTCAGAATTTTACAAATCTTACTAAAATTAGGAAAACATTTTTCCTTTCATCTCACGGTTACCATGAAACCACTAATAACCTCCAACTCAATTAGTTATTAGAGAAAAAGAGATAATTATCCAATAATTAATATTATTATAAATATAAATGATAACTAACTTACCATAATATATTTATAATCTATAGTTTTAATATTTCATCTTATGAAACATATAAACCATAGCTCTTTTTCTATTCCATGGCTCTTAATGTAAATCTCATTTACATTAATCCTCCACTTGATGTATCTCATACACCATACCGATCATATTATATATAATCAAACTACCTCTTATCAATTTGAATAACTCAAATCAACACCAATAACCGATCCTCAGCTTGAATCCATTGAGCTATCAAGGAGACCTTATAGACCTATAGATCAAAGCTCCAATGGTACATGAATAACTGACTAAACTCTTTAGTCACGGGATCCACCATTCATTAACTGTCAAGCACTCCATTAAAGACCGACAACTAAACTCTCCTTACCACATGTATATTATGTGTCAATCTTAACCAATCAACAGTGCGATAACCCTTCATAGATCACTCGTAAGTACAGCTCATCCAATAATCATTATGCCCTTGTAGTTACATCTAACTTCTTAAGTACCACTAATCCCTCTAATGAACATAAGTCATAGTCCTACTATAACTGAGTCCTCTTTTCCAAAGAGAAGTTGTGGCCACTATGTTCAAGCTCCAGAATCAGCTCTTAAGGGAGAAATCTATCTATTTATCCTTTCTTTGGGGAAGGAGTGAATTCCATCTTGTGTAATTGAGTTCCCAACTCCCAGATCGGATAAGTCCCCAAAAAGGTAGGCATGTTGAGTTGGCAATCTAGCCACTCTCACCCATACTAATCAAAGAACCACCCATAAAGGCAGGAGTTCCTAAAAACACTTAGGATTGAGATCGTTTCACCTATGGTCGTTTAGGTGAGATATAAGTCTCCAGTATCAACGTTGTTATATACAGAGTCTAGTCATCTCTGGTCCAGTCTTATACAAACTCTTTGTATAGGACACCCTAATGCATTGTGAATATGATTAAATAATGGTGTATTTTGCAATGGTGGTGTATGCGTTGCACATACAAGTTTTTCTAGAAAAATCCAAGTATAAATCCTACTAGGTTGCCTGATAAGCCCAGGGTTGAACATAGGAACTAGTGAGATATTATGCATTGGTAAATTTTGATTCCTTTTCGGTGACAAACAAAATAATAAGTTGGTTGGTATGTTAAGTCTAAATTCTATGCAGCGGAATTGAGAAAAGAGTTAATAACAGAGAAAGTTACAATAAGTATGCGGGGAACGAGTTGAGAAGGGATTTAGCTAACACTTCCTAAGATTGCGTTCAAGTTATGCGATCATGCTACACACATATAACAGTAGGTCATCTCTCAATGCAAATGCTATAGCTCCTAATTTTAGAATGCATGCGATGTATACGATGATGTCTATAGGACTTATGTCTAAGCCTCTATTCTTGTCTATGTGATGATGAATGACACATACATACATAAGGCGACCGCATACTATCATAACCTATTTCTAGGGTGCATGCGATGTATGTTAGCAAACAGAACTTATCTCTAAGTTTCTATATGTTAGCAAGCAGAACTTATCTCTAAGTTTCTATCTCATGCTTATGCGGTTCTAATATGACTTTCTCAAGCCTAGATTCTAACCTAGCTCTCTCAAGTCTAGGTTCTTTCCTTAGACTACTCTCTCAAATATCTCTAAAGGGGTGATGGACGCATACGTAAGACAAAATGATCGCATAAAATAAAGATCTTAGGTCATGCTAGCTGAGTGCTTCTCAACCTATTCGGAAGTTTAGTTACTCATGCGTAATGTAAAGAGAGTGAACAGATGTAAAGATGCAAATTCCATTTTATAAATAAAATCAAAATACATAATGACAATGGAAAGTAGAGATAGTGAGCCTGGTGTCAATGTCTTGCTTCCTGAGGCTTTTACACTGTGTTTTTCTTTACTCTGTCCAAAAGAATGTTCTTGCTTTTGCAAGAGTCAACCCTCTCTCCATTCTCAACGCTTCCGGCACTCTTTCGAGCTAACCAGGAACGATCTTCTAGCGTCTTCTCTCTTCACTCGCCTCCGCCTTCTAAGTATACAAAATTACAGACTACGAATATCTATTATCTCTATGTATATGGCGAAAAAGAACTCTAAAATTCTAAACTGCTAAACTCCTTTAACAAATGTGGCCTCTAGTATTTATAGAGCTTCAGGGTGAAGAGCTTTCCTCTCAAATGATTGCACTAATGGGATGTCATTAAATCTCTATTTGATGCGCCGATTAATTGTCATCGAAAAGTTGAGCGTACTTGTTACAGTGTGTCATTAACGGCTTGTCAACTAAATTCGGATTCGATCATCATTAGCTTTCTGTCCCATCGTGATTTATTAAGCTTTCACCTTGATGCGCCGTTTTTATGCGGCCACCTCTTTGAGCAGATCTTCGTGAACGCAGACGATCGCATAGCTTTATGGTCGCAATCTTCTAATGCGCTCAGGCGCTAAATTCCTTAGATCGCAATTCTGCCTTGTGCCAACGCATTTTCCTGCGCAAAATACGTAAATCAGCTGCTTTAATGCAATGGGCGCATGCGATCACAACGTTCTCAACTTAATGCTTTTGGGCACGATTTTACATATTTTTACCATCGCAATCCTACATTATTTTATATCTTTGCATTGTAATAACGTACATTTCTGTCCGTTATCACACCCTCGCTCGCATGTCTCCACGTGAATGGTCAGGATCTACCATCTGTAGTAGTTTATAACACTTGTAAACCTCTACAAAGCGGGCCGTATCCGTAGTGTCACAAGGATCAGGTATCCCACCTTAATCCTTATACTACAGACCTATTTAGATTATCACTTACGGCATGATCCACTTCTATATCTCATATACATGCTTAAGTTTACATGAGATAACCATGGAGCTTTATTTATTGGATAAGAGCAAATGCCATAATGAAATAATAATTATTTTATTCATAAAGCAATGTGTATAATTACAAACAACGAGACTCTGGGAGAATTAGAACACCAATCCCAATAAGTTCTTCTATTTTCTCTCTACTTTTTCTATTGTTTTTTAGTTTGGTATATATCAAACAAATCCTTTTATGTCCATCATGAATAATATGGGCTAAGGTATCATTTTCTAGCTTGAGTTTTAGAAACTTTTCTCTATTTTAATGTACTTGTAAGTTTTGGAACTGAGTCTTATAACGTTTACTGGATTCAATTTTGTTTAAATTGTGCCAATATCATATTATCTGACACTTGTGGATTTATGGTTGTTTCTTTAGATTAACATTTGATGTGACATATACTCTTATGTTGATCGCTAAGAAAGCAATAGGTTAGGCTAGCTTGCGAATCGAATATGATAGGTATTGTTCTAACCAACCTGATTCGAAGGAATATTTAATCACGAATTTACCTGTTAAATATTCCACTTAACGTATCCCTGGACCTTAATCCAATTAGTACGAAATTGAGTTTTCATGTTTTTCATTGATTTGATTTGGACTAATTAGATAATTAGGTTGATTAATTGGCTTTTCTAATTAGTTAGGTTAGGTGCAAGAAAATATTTGAGTCCGATAATGAGAATTCGATAAATAAGTATATTGTATAGGGAAAACTCTGTAATAACTCAAGCTAGGCTTTCTTCACATAATTTCCTCCAACCTTTATTTCATTGCAATTATTTTATGCCATTTAATTTTATTGCAAATAATCAAATATCACAGCCCTCCCTTCGGTTACCTTGAGTTATAAATTGTTTAATTTGAAAACTCTTCGGTTCCCTAAGTTCGACCCGTACTACCACTACTACACTCTTTGATAAGAACGAAAAATTATTTGGTTTAGAATTAGGCGACAAATTTCATGCGACCACTACTTAGGTAATTAGGACAGTTGATTAGGGTTCTAAATATTTGGTTAAGCTTAGACAAGAAGTTTGATCTAGAGTTCAATAATCAATTAAGTTAATTGGAGAGATTTCAAATTAAACCCGAGCTAAACCTTTTTAATTGTAATTTTACAAATCTCTCTTGCTTTCATTTATTTTCATGCAAATTTATTTTTCATTGTAAATAATTCCAATCAACACACCCCCTCAATTATTTCGAGATCATATGCATTCTAACTTAGAAACAATAAGGTTCCCTATGAATTTGACCCCTACTTCCACTGCTACATAATTAAGGAAGGAACAAAAATTTATTTGATTTAATCGAAAGGATTCAACACCCTTTTGGTCCAATCATTTCTCTAAAGATAAATGTCTTGTTACTAATGATGCTAATGCCTTGATTATGACAGGGGTGCATTCGTCAGACAACTACTACCCATGGTCTCCCAACGAGTCTTATATACCAAACAATATACATGGTATATATTATATTTGTAAACATACAAAAAAAAAAAACACTATGTTATCTGCATATGTATAATTACACATTCCAATATATTTGATTCATATTTGAGATCTCAAGGGATAGATTAAATGAATAAAATAAAATAAATAAATGGAGGAAATATTATAGAATAAAATATATAAATGGAGGAAATATTTATTTGAAATAATCCGCTTTAAATAAATATCAACCAAAATTAATTAATAATAAAAACAAAGTTAAAATTTGAAAATGATGTTAATAAAGAAAGAATTAGATATTAGTCCAAAAATAAAGTCAAAAGCTTTTGACGAAATAATTCAAAATCTAAGACATTTATGAAATATATGATGTACAAAGGATTCTCTGTAATTTTTTTTCATTATTAGTTAAATTACTTACACATGAACTTTAAAATTTGTGTCTATTTGATTTTTAGATTTTCAAAATTAGGTTAAAATGCCAATTTTGTTTATGTACTTTGACATTTATTTAATTTTAGTTCATGTACTTTCAAATTTTCAATTTTAGTCCTTAAAAAAATTTTATAATTAAAATTGGCTAAATAATAACGATAATTTTCATGCAAAGAAATATAATATGAAAATATATTTACAAAATTTATAATGGAGAATGCTTATAGATAATTTAAAAAAAAAACAATAAGTTTTCTAAAAGAACAACAATAAACAAACTAAACTTAAAATTTATTGAGAGCACATAACTAAAATTGGACATTTAGGATAAGTAGAATTTCTTAAATTGCTTAATTGACACTTTATTGAATCCAATAAGATTTATATTTCACAATCCCACGAAAAATATCTCTTTGGGGTATTGAATGTTTACGTAGGAACTTTTAAAATTTTTAAAAATAAACTTAAACTCTTTAAAACATTTAAAAAATACCCTTGCCTTTCGTTTTAAATGGTAGTCGTTAATGTTTTGTTTCAAAAATATCCTTGAACTTTCAAAAGTTTCAAATAAAAGAAACTTCATTAATACATTTACTATTAGTATATGAACACAAATCATTAATACTCGTTTCAAAAAAGATCCTTAAACTTTCAAAAGTTGCATTAATACTCTTAGCCTTAAAAAGGTGGTTTGAAGTTTTTTTTAGTTCAAAAAGAATTAATTTTAAAATAAATTATATAGACATCTTATTTTTTCATACTAATCCTTTCGATTTTCTCACAATTGTCCCATTCTTACACCAATTTGTCTTTACAAAATATAAACCAAAACTTCAAGTTAAAGCATAAGATTTTACAAACTTTTAAATAAAAATATCCCCTTAAAACTTACCAAAATGATAAATAGCCAAATACAAAAAGAACATCAAAGATTGAAGTAGAAGAGAAAGAAGAAATGGAAAGGGAGATGATAAGATGTAGATAAATGGTAATAGAGCAATTTTAACTTCTTTTCTTAAAGGTAAGGATACAAATGCAATTTTTAAAAGTTTAGAGGTATTTTTGCAATGAAGTATTAACGGTTTCTGTTTATATGTCAACAGTAAGGATATTTCTGAATTTTTTTTAAGTTTAAGGGTTTTTTTTAAACCTTTGAAAGTTCAATGATATTTTTTAAACAAAACACTAATTGTTTCATCAACTAATGATAAGGGTATTTTTAAACTTTTATTGAAAGTTTAAGGGTATATTTGAAACCTTTGAAAACTAAAATTCAACGGTTTTTCCCCCTAAATGCCATAGGTTAAAAATTATTTCTTTTTTTTTTCTTTTTTACAAAAAGGATATAATATTTTTAGATGGAAAGATGTAAAAAATTAGTTCCTTTTTCCCACAAATGTTGTTACCCAAAACCCACTCAACCTAGACAAGGGTGATATGTACATATGGGAAAAGTTTCTACTTCTAACATATATATACCTTTAGCAAATCAAAATCCTCTAACGTGGACATACTACTTTTCCCTTTTTTTTTTGCTATAGACCAAAAGTTCAAGTCAGTTCCAACATATATTACAATTTTAGTCCACGATATTTGGAATTTGTACTAATTTAGTTTCTAAGTTTTAAAATTCAACAATCAATCCCCCAATATATTGAAAATGTTCAATTTTAGTTTCTCTATTATCAAAATAAAAGTAATGATTTAAAATAAAATTAAAAGTCACTTTTATTCTAGTGTACCGATGTTCTAGGATTAGAGTCGGCAAAGAATGAAGTAGTAAGAACATGAACCAAGACTCCGAGTATTTTATTATGTTTTATTGAAACTTTAAGGTCTATTTGGTAGGCAATTCAGATTGTGTTTGATATTTTTAGATTAACTGAATTTAACGAATATGCTTTTGGTATGTAATTTGGGTTATGTTTCTAGAAACTATAATATGTGATCCAAACACTACAAATTTTTAAAACAACATTTTTATATTATCTGCGTATCCAGATTTTGAATTTAAAATTATATTAGAAAAGATAAAAATAATAACAAATATAATATTACATGTTATAAAGTCAATTATTTTGTACACTAAAATATGTATTATATAATATACATATATTATATGATATTATAAAATAATTATTATACAAAAGTAATAACTTAAAGCAAGTTCATAAATTAATTGATGATAGTTTATATTCAACCTATTATTTAGTGAGAAACTATAGTTAGTTTTATAATTTATAAATATATTATCAAACACATTTTGAATTTTTTTTAGATTAAAATTTAATTTATGAATCTGCTATGAAAATATAAAATATAACTCTATTTTCTTTGGACCATTTATTTTTAAAATTATTTTTTTAGATTATCTTACCAAACATGCCATTATAAATCCCTAAACTCCATTCATCTGTCTTTAGGCTTTGTCATCTCCTTCAGATTAACCTAATGCGTCTTATTTCCCTTTTCTAAGATATCCTAACAAATATTTAGTTTCTTTGTATGGATGACCTTCTCTCGCGCGCCTTTATGTTTTATGACCGCCTACTATCTTATGAATTATAATCTTTTATTTACATAAGATGATACTTTTAGCCTTTTCAATGAACTCACGCTCGGGATGAGATCTCCAACCCAATGCCTTTCTTAAATGCCAAAGTTGATGCTATCCTAATAATGCAACAAAGGAATTTAAGGGAGACTCAAGGTCTAATGATATCAGGTTGGGGATGAACTCACCAGCTAGATTGCTTTTTCAAAATTCTAATCCAATTTCAAATATGCATCCCAATTGAATAAAATCCAAAACTCGGATGATATTACCCATGACATCGCGATAGTGGTGAACATCCCTGACAGTGTCTTTCCCGAAGCCTTAACCCGATCGGGACAATGGTGCCTTTTTCTTAAGAAAAAGCTTAAAGAACTCTTATTAAAGAGTACCTACAAGCAGAAGCGGATCTTTCCAATTCATTGTGACAAAATTACCACATATACATTCAAACATATTAAAATACATTCAAAATGCTAAAGAGATCGAAAGATCATACCAGTTGAAGACTTCTTCTTCACATAAAATCTAAAACCCAATCGTCTACCTCGAATAGTCTCCACACGAACGGAAGAAAATGAAGATGACACCACCACTCAAAGCCCTCAGTATTCTTGGAGGGATAATCCAGAGGGTGAGCTTTGTTCGGATTTGGTAAAGGGAAAGAGGAAGAGAAATCGTATATAACAATCAAGCAAGTAGGAGATGAGCTCGTCTATCTTATAAACAAAATGCTTGATCGTTTAGGTGAAGTATACGATCGTGTAGGAAAAAGGTAAGCGATCGTCTAAATGATCGTGTAGGAAAAGGTAAGCGATCGTCTATACGATCGTTTAGTAAATATCGGAAGCTAAACGATCGCTTAGGAAAAGGTAAACGATCCTTTAGTAAATAGAGCGCGTAGGTGTAATCGTTAAGCGATCGCTTAGCACAATCGTATAGGTAAGCGATCGTGCAGGCACTATTGTACAGGCACAAATTTTCTAAGCGATGACACACTTTTTAGCACAATGTCCGCGCATCTCATGCTTAACACATCGTGAGCTATTTAAGCATCTCAAAGTGATCTTTCAACTTACTCATCTGTTATTAAAACAGAAGAGACGTCGTCCCATTTCCCTTTTAACCGTCCAATGAATGTGATCACATCATATTCGTAACTTATGAAATAATATCATATATTAATCATAGTATTTTTCCTCCACTAGATATAAATCATATTTATATCTAATTTTCTCCAAATTAATGTATCTCATATATAAAGTTAATTATATCATATATAATTAATTAGTTCTTCCTCTTGTCAATTTGAACATTCCAATCTGACCCAAAAACTGACTCTCAACTTGTATCCAAGCTACCAAGGGGACCTTATAGACCTATGGCTCGAAGCTTCAACGGTAAGTGAATAGCTGACTAAACTCTTTAGTCACGATATCCACTATCCATTAACTGCCAGACATTCCACTAAAGACCGACAGTTGAACTCTTTTTGCCATAGATGTATTTCTATGTCCATTGGATATAACTAATCATCAGTACAATGACCCTTCACAGATGCTCGTAATTATAGCAAGCCAATTTATCGTTTTGCTCCTATAGTTACATCTTACTTCTTAACTACCACTGATCTCTCTAATGAACAATACAACATAGGCCTACTATGTGTGAACACCTCCCGGGCCATGAGAAGGTGTGTGGCGCCACATCATTCAAGCCCCGTGATCAGCCCTTAAGAGAGCAATCTATCTACTTACCCCTACTTCGGAGAAGGAGTGAACTCCATCTTGTGAAGCTGAGTTCCCAGCTCCCAAATCAGACGAATCCCCAAAGTGGTAGGTTTGAGTCGGCGTTCTAGCCACTTGCACCCATGTAAATCAAAGGACCGCCCTCAATGACAGGAGTTCCAACTCACTCAGAATTGAGATCATGTTACCTATGGTCATCCTAGTGAAGTGAAGTCTCAGTCATGAACGGAGTTATATGATGGGACATTAACACTTCGAGGTCAATTCTTATAAAAACTTTTTGTATAGGATGCCCCCGCTCACATGTCCACTATACGAATGATCAGGATCGTACCATCTGTGATAAGTCATAACACTTATAACAATTCCACAAAGCGGGCTGCATCCGTAGTGTTACCAGGATAAGGTTTCCCTCCTATATCCATATACTACAAACTATTTTGGTTGTCACTTAAGACATTATCCACTTGTATGTCACTACATACATGCTTAAGTACATAAAGACAACCAAAGATATTAAGTTTATTGGTTTATGGTAAAATAAAAACATCTAAATGTGCAAAGTCAAAAAGTGAAGTAAATATCATAATATTATACATCACAAGTGTTCTTATAAAGTTTTTTAAAAACTATAGGACACGAGACTTTAGGGCACAAATCCCAACAAAAGCATGATGTATAAATTTAAAAAACTTATAAATCTATATAAGTTTTTTGCTCATTTGTCGACCATTGTGGACTTTGAATTTTCGTAAGAAGCATCTTCTTTCTATCTCTACTCTTTTTAGTCATCTTGAATTCTCTAAGCAGGTTAGTCCTCGTTTCCATCTGCTTTCGATTTTCCATTGTTCTGTTTGGTCATATTTGAACAATTTGATGCTAATAGAATTAAAATGTTATGTTTTGGAGAGTTCCTGTCCGAAATCACAATTCATGATGAACTACTTCATATATTTAATATTCGTTCATATGGAGTTGGATGATAAAGCATGGTTGGTAAGATGGCTGCAGAGTACAAGCCGAATCACATTATTAATAACATAAGGAGAGAATATGGAGTCAATATAAGCTATGATAAGCATGGCGTGCATGCGAGACAACGTACTCACTAGTACGAGACTCCTTGGAGGAATGCTAGCTATTAGCCGTTTCCATTTGCTTTACAGGGAAGCTTTAAAGAATGCAAGCCCATATATTGTATTCGTCATACAATTAGAAGATACAGTACACTTCAAATACATGTTCATGGCTTTAGGCTCTTCTATCCGAGGGTATGCTAGCTATTGTCCCATAGTGGTGGTTGATAGGTCAACATTTGAAGGCAAATATAAAGGTTGCATGTTGGTTTCCATTAGTTTCGACGGTAATAATCAATTATGCCCTCTCGCGTATGGAATAGTGGACAAAGAGTCCTATGCATCATGGACATACTTCATGCAACACCTTCACCATTGCATATGGGAGGATCCGAACATGGTCATTGTTTCTGACTGCCACATTAGTATATCAAACTCAGTGGATTGATTCTTTCCCAACACATTCCATGCATTGTACTTACTACCTAAAAACAACATAGCAACACTTCAAGAATAGTACAATTCTAAAGTGTTTCAATGATGCAATGAGAGTGTATAGAATATTCTAATTCAACAAGCACTAGGAGCAACTACCTGGAGAACGTTAGCTTAGAGCGATGGACTCGGGTCCATCAATCTCTAGGACGATATGACAATATAACCAGCAATAGTGCGAAGTGCTTCAATGCACTTACAACTGAGGCTAAACTCTTACTGATCATACCATTGTTGGAATTTATTAAGGAGAAGCTCTAGGAATGGTTTTTTGAGTGCATAACCTAATGGTCCACATGTACATCCTTATATTCGGATTTGAAAAAAAGGTGGCTAAGGAATTCGAGAGTGATAGATGGTACCAAGTAAGGCTGATTGACTGTAATACGTTCATCACTAGGGATGGTCACTTAGATGATGTCGTCAACTTAAACACCCATCTGAGCACATGCAAATAGTTTGACTACTTAGAGATTCCATGCTCACATGCAATAGTTGCTGCAAGGTCGAGAAACATTAATCCCCTAGCATTGCAATCCCTAATCCTAACATACACAAAACTAATATTCCCAGGCGGATATTCTTTGAGTGGAGAAAACTACCGGTAGAATGTGTTATCCTACCACCAAAAAATTGCAACCAGTGTTGATAGGCCACGTGTCAATCAGATTCCATCCGCTGGAGAAGACCGTCCGACTCAAAGGTGCACTGGGTGTGAAAATCAAAGACATAATTGGGCAACAAGCAACCAACCATTATCAAGTAATATAAGTAGTGACTGGCGAAGATAGAGGTAATGTACCTACTCTATTTGATTTAGAATATGTTTTTCTTTATTACGATTAATAAATTTGAATTGCGGGCTTTTTGTTTACTATCAGGCTGGGCTTTAGAAAAGGCCTCGTCGAGCTAAGACGTTCACCACTGTCGCAATGTCACAAGTAATGTAATCCAAATTTTGGATTTTATTCAATCGGGTTGCATACTGGAAATCGGATTAGGGCTTCGGAAAAGCAATCAGGTTGGTAAGTTCATCCTCAACCCGAAATCATTAGGCTGTCGAGTCTCCCTATAAGTTTCTTCGTTGCATTATTATGATAGAGTCGAGTTTGAGTTTTGAAAAATGTGTCGAGTTGGAGATCTCATCCCGAGCGGGAGTTCGTCGAAAAGACTGAAAGTGCCCTCTGACGTAAGTAACAGATTATAATTCATAAGATAATGGAAGACAGGTCATAAAACATAAAGACACAAGGGAGAAGGTCATCTAAACCCAAAAAAAAAAAAAAACTCGGCAAAAATGTTTGAAAAGACTACGTCAATCCACGGGAAGTTTGAAAAAATTTTAGGTACTGATTGGGCTATGCTTGTCCTTTTGGGCTTGGAGGACACCACAATGCGTTGAATATTCAGCAGGGATTCTTATACTTTTTTTTTCAATATTTTTCATCAAATGGTTTGGGATATACCACAAAACTAGAGACACATGAAAAGCTATGTACCCAGAATGAATCAAAACTTTAGGTAAAGCTTTTCTACTTGATACATTTTGTATGAATGACAAACACAACAGCCAAAAAGTTGAAATATTTATCTACCAAGGCTTCAGGTCCCCAACAGGTCCTGCAGTCCAATTCAAAATTCTCTCACCAGGCTTCAAGTAGATACCTTTATCGTGTGGCAATTTTCGAGCCAAACCGTTCAGAATCTGATGGAAAGCATCACCGGATTGAGCTGGTTGAGGGAACATCATTGCTCGTTTCATTGATGGATTTGCCAGCAGTCTTTGCTTCCTCAATATTACATCGGGTGGTATTGATGTAAGGATTGTGTCGAGGTTGGACACGTCTTTTTCGTCTACAAACACACCAATTTCTTCCCATGGAATAGCATCGGCGAAAGGCAAGACAATGTCATCGGCTATGATAACTGGGATACAACCAAACACCACCGCTTCCACCAGCCTTGGACTCCACGGTGCCCACCCAAGAGGACATAAACAGAATATCGCCCGCTGCATATCTTCATAATATGTCGTTGGATGGTCGGTAGAGATGTCGAAGAGAGGATTATTTTTAAAGTTTTCCCACACTGCTGCTCTTGCACCTCTGCACGTTACAGTAAATCATCAAAACACAGTCAAATTTCAATAACCATATTAGTGCTGTATTCAGCCTTGCTCCATATTAAGAATGTAAGAAATAAAATGACAGAACAGACGCACACCTTGCATAATAACCACCTTCTGGGTCATTATTAACATCATAAAACAATCCCCGGAAATAGACGAAGATAGAACGTGGAGTTTCGGGGGGAATCAGGTGGGTTTTCATTTTGTGCGGAGGACAATATGGAGGAATAGTGATGGAACCCTCATTCAAGCAAACATGGTGCCTTTGTCCAAAAGTTTGAACTAAAGTTGCACGCTGGAGTAAGGGAAGAATTCCACGATCAATAGCCTTCTCTTCCTACACATTACAACAATCAAGAGCAAAGATTATTGCATCTGTCTCTCAGCCACAACGAGGGATGATGATTCATATACTTGAAGAAAGATCTACTCTAAACACTTGGTAATATAATGGCTTAAATTTTGGATCACCACTAAATAAACAAGTTTAATTAGTTAAATGATATATATAATCATTTATACATATTCTTAATGCCCTTACTTTGTGGATTTGAAAATACGCCCAAACCTAACAAGTGATTACCAATACTAATTGGGAAAGAAATAGATTTCAAGATAGGATTTCATAATCTGATATCACATTAATCTCGAATGAACTAAAAACTTAAAGAGGTTATACTACATTAGTTTTAATACATTTCGTAACACTCATCTCTTGTAAGCTTGGAAGCTTGGAAATTAGTATAAAACCCACAGGCCACAAGTAACCAACGATATTAATTAGGAAAAAAATGATATTACGGTAGTTCGAACATATGACCTCATGCTCTCATACGATGTTTAATAACTCCTAAACCCAAAAGTTTATAGTGATAGGTCATGACATATTTAATCTAGGATATCACATATGTAATCTTGTATACATACTATTGCAGTAAGAATACATTACCTGATAATGAAAGCAGGCACCAAAGTCATGAGGCACAACAAAGAAGTGATCAGCGCCTTCGGTTCTATTCCAATAAGGCCAATTGGAAGAGATCAGCTGAATGGCGCTTCGCATCATTCGTGGGGATTTGAAGGGCAATGGCAAGCCATTGGGGGTGAGATCACAGGTGACATAAATTGGAGTATAAAACCAATCAGCTTCGTCGGGATTGAGTGTTCTGACAGGACTATTCAACAAGAACCTATGCATGTATATCTCAGCAGCAAACATATGAGTGAGACATCTTGGATCCTTTTGAAGAGTCTTTTTATTGTATTTGCTTGGAAGATCATAAACATACACTTTCAATCTTCCAACTGGGTTATCTTCTAACACATCCCCAGCACTTCCTACATCCAATAAACATACCACAATCACCAAATATGCCAAGGTTTGGGATCAAAATGCATATTCCCCTGAAGTTCAAAAACATTTGCAGAATATGAACATGAAGTTCTAGCTATGCCAGTGGGGGCATGGTAGCGTAAAGTTCATTTCATTTTACTTTCGAAATTCCAACGTAATCACTGAACTAGAGCAGAAACTGACTCACAAGAACTCGATAGCATAATTATGTATTAAAAAGTAGCAACTTTGGGAAACAAGAAATCTACGGAAAAAAAGAAAAACCCAAATGCAAATCAGAAATGAGGATCAAGATAACAGTAGCAAAACAGAGCATATCGATAATTTAAAGTTAAAGAACAATGGAAAACCTGAAATTCGTTCAGTGGGGACAGCATTGGGGACAGCGGCAATCCTCGAAACCAAAAAAATAGCGAAAACCCAAAAGCAGAGCTTCATCATCGCCGACTTCAAGAACCCAAATCAGAGGGTTGGAGTAATGAAAGAAGCAAAAACCCAAATGGATTTTGGGTTTTCCAGTGAAGAAGCGGACAAAGAGCAGAGTGTATTTGAAGAACTAGGAAAGCAAATGGTTGGGACGTCGAAAGGGAGGTTGTTGAAAGGACAAGGGGTTTCTTAGAAATTAGGTTGAGAGACGGAATGGGAAAAATGAAGATTATAAAGACAAAGGGAGAGAGAGGGAGAGGGAATTGCTTGAAGAAACAGAGAAGGCATATGTTGATTTGGTAAAGAACAGTGAAATTACAGCAAGAATGGAGAATCTTCCATGGGCAAGAGTTGAAGAAATTAGTAGAGTTCGAACGGAGTAGGTCGCTACAAAGTCTAAATCTCTCATAAGCCATGGAAGATGGCTTAAGAGCGAAAACCGTTTTTCTTGCTCTGAGAAAATGGACTCTCAACCTTCGGCAGGTCTGCTTTCTGTATCAATTCCCCGCCCAATTAATTTTTTTTTCCCTTCTTCTTCTTCCTCCCTATATATGTGGTAAGTGGGAGGGCGAAATTCTAACTTACTTCTGAGTCGATAGTGAAATGTTTTTGAGCTGCTTTGAATCTTTGTTTATGGTATATAGTTGAATTGAGTTGTTAAATTATTATCCCGTGTTTGGAGTGTTGTGTTGAGTCGAGTTCCATCTTTATTTGGTGTGCAAAGTTGAATTATACATATTTTCCTAATTTTTTTAAGATAAAAATTAAAAAACCTTCTATTGTTTTCTATTCTCAAAACATGATAAATTCTCTACAAAGTATTCCTATAATAAATACAAAATTTTGAATTCTAATTTTTGAATATTCAATTACATAACATATTTTTTTCTTCATTTCTAAACATCAAACATATTCCAAATAAATTATAACTAAATACAAGTACTTAACACTCAAACATGAATACTGAATTATCTTAAAAATTGGAAAACGTTTTTTTTCTCTTTTTGGAAATGTAACATATTTTGAACACTCAATTGCAAAACAATTATATTTTTCCACCACAATACATGTCATATTTTAATAAAATAAACAGTTTTTCTTCTGTCTGACAATCACTTTTTAACCCTCAATTACTTGAAGCACCCAAAAATTTTTACAACGGTTGTCTAATGTAAAGAAGAACAAAACATAAGGGAATCAAAATGCGAACATATAGATCGAAACCCATAACATAAATCTAAAAAAAATAGATCTAAGTAAAAAAAAATGAAATAGAAGAAGAAGAATTAGTAAGATCTACAAAACAAAAAATAGTTCATATCTAGTAGATCTAAAAAAACAACCATGGAAAGAAAATCAAAAAAAGAGAAAGAGAAGTTGAGGAAAAAAAGGGAAAATAAAACTCATACGAGCCAGATAGGGAAAGAAAAAAGAATATGAGAAAGACAAACCAGACGACGAAAGAAAAGAGAATTTGAGAAAAGAGGAGTAAATGTGAAGAGAAACATGAGAGAGAAAAATGACAAAGTAATTAAGGGAGTTAGGAGAGTAATGAAAACGAGTGGGAAGCCGAGTGAGAGTGAGAGTGATAAAATGGTGAGTTATTAAACCCACCATTTTATTTTTATTAGTGCAACAAATACGGGTCCAATTTTTTTTTTTACCAACCCAACCTAACTTAGATTAGGCTAACAAACCGTCATTTAGTGATTTTTATAGACTCCGAGTTGGATCAAATTATTTCAATATTATAACAAATATGAAAAGAGAGAATAAACAGGAAATAATAAACACGATAACAAAAGAAATTTGAAATAGTAATATAATAATTAATTATAGTTAAAAATACCAACTATTGTAATTGAAATTGGGGTTCAAACACCTCTTTAAAGGTTGTGTTTTGAATTTGACGTATGAAGTTAATAGATTAGAAAAATTAGAAGTTTGTGTTTGGGTACAGAGCTATTTAGTTTGGGTTAGTAAGCCTCGTTTGAGATGTAAGCCAAGGCCAAGTTATTAATTTAGGAGTATGTAGTGCAATCTTTTGTAATTTAAAAAGTATGTTTATCTTAAGGTTAAATTATTTCACCAAACATTATTTTTTATCTACTTCTATCAAGATGGGATGAAAATTTTTAAACAAAATTTCAATTTTTTTTTTTTTGATAGAATGTAAACTTTTCATATGAATTTAAAAATTGGATAACTTTTTAAAAAATAAATATTTTAACAAGAACTATTTTGTTTAATAAAAATACTAAAAAATATTACAAAAAACAAGTAAAGGAAATAAAGTAAGAAAAAAACACGGTTGATGCCAAATTTTGGCCCAGAAAAAGCTTTCCTGACATTCACGTGGCAACAACGGTAAATTTATAATTTAGGAGTAAAGGAACCTGCAAAACAAAGAAAAAGAGTTTTGATGCCTAAGTCAGAGAACTATATAATGTTGGTTTTTTGGCCCTTAATATCAAATTAATTAATTTTAATTAATTAATTAATCAATGTTTTAATGATAACAAACTATATTTTAATTACTGAAAATTTTAGTGTTTTAATATGTCCATAGTGTAGAGCTCAGAACAACGATTCCAACACCTCTTGAATCACTCAAATCGGAGCTAAAACGAAGACATATGACCGAAACAAGTCTATAGAAAAAATACCATGGTGGATGACGTGGCATAACCAGACCATTTGCATGTAGACGTGTGGCAGGTTGAATGGTGGATCATTAAGAGATTAACATATGATGGACTTTTGATTTTTGGATTGATTTAAAATAAAAAAATTGAAATTTAAAAGAAATTTAAAAGAAAAATAAATTTAATATTATTTTATGTTTGTGTCTAACGGCTAATTTTTTTACATATAGTATGTTTTTTATTTTTGGATTGACTTTAAAAAGAATGAATTTAAAAAGAAAATGAATTTAATATTATTTTATATTTGTGTGTAACGGCTAGTTTTTGACACATTGTATGTTTTTTTTATATTTTTGGATTAATTTTAAAAAAAATGAATTTAATATTATATTTTGTTTATATCTAACGACTAGTTTAGTTTAAAATCTCCACCATTGATTTTTCTTTTCCAAAATCCAATGGTCCAAATTAATTGTGGTTTCTAAAAATTTTTCCATCTCTATATAAACCATCTTTCTCTCCAAATTTTAAACCAATAAATTTTACATTTCATAATCCTCTAAAACTCAAAAGTTCCATTGTTGCTCTCTCTAAGTTCCCAATTTTTTTTCCCAATTTTTTTTTCATCTTATTCTTGAGAGAGTGTTATTGTATTGTGAGAATAAATTTATTAGTGCTTAAACTTGTAAATCCACTCTAGGGAGAGTTATATTGTGTTCTTAAAAAATTCCAACATTTGTAACGGTTTGATCCTAAACCGTGGAAAGGATTGAGTTTGCTCTTGAACCCGTAAAAGGAGCGGTGGTGTAACGGTTGGGCTCTAATTCGTGGAAAGAGTCGAAAATATTTTATTCAAATTTCCAAGAGGTGCTTGGGGAGTGGAGTAGGTCAAGTTTGACCGAACCACTATAAAAATTACGGTGTCTTCTTTAACTCTTTCCTTTTTATTTTTGCAATTAATTTAAACAATTTATTGTATGTTTTAATTTGTTCTTATTTATTTGCTAAAATTTGATAGAATTAAATTATCACATTTTTGTCATCTTATTTGTTGCATAAATTGAATTTTTCTTATTATTTATAAAAAGTGTATTAATTAGTTTAATTGGGTTAATTTAGAAAAAAAAGTTTAATTAAACCCTATTCATCCCCTCTAGGGTTGCCATATCGATCCAACATATAATAAATAAGAAGAAGTTCTTAAATGCTTCTAACTCTAACTTAGCCCTACTAGGACTAGAATATGAGTTTTCTGATCCCAGATAATTTAGGATCAAATCTTATCCCATCCATTATTATCTTATCTTTATGTTATCTTTTTTATAATTTTTGGCTTATTTCTTCATGCTAAAACCCACACTCAACATTAATCTTTTATAATTTTTGGCTTATTTCTTCGAGCTAAAACCCACACTCAACATTAATCCACACTCCTAAGTTGAAATTCATGGTAAAACTTTTTTGAATCCCAGATAAGTTGGGTCTTTGGAGCCCAATTTGTGAGTACATTCGTGAGCTTTTGTGGTACTTTTGTACATGCTTGGTTTTACGTAACCGTGTTTTGTACACTGTCAACTCGTTGTGAGATTCATCTAAACCTAGGACTAAAATGACGAATTTGAAACATCAAAGACTAAATGCACCTATTCTTAAAAACCTAGAGATCTAGAAGGTATTTTCCCAACATGATAACTAAAACTAAACTTCTACTTATAGATCATCTGTTACATATAATAAAAAGTAAAAATTTTATCATAATTCTATTATGCTCATTTGTCTAGGAAAAGAAGTTAGTAAGGAGATCCAACATCTACTTTTATGATAATGTATACATTTGTCTACTATGGTGCTAAACAAATGAAATCATAAATAAGTCACAATTTACCTCAAATAAATATAGTTCCAACAACATAAATATATACTTTGACTCAAGTCTGAATTTTGAATTTTCACTTATATTTTTAAGGGCTTTCTACACATATAACCTAAATATATAGGTTTAATTGCATAATTATCTAAATTTTCTTATTTTTTATATTGATAATCTAATTGACTATTGTTTTATACAAAAGTCAGACCTAATTTATTTTTTCAACCCACTTTACCATTTAGTTTTTTTAGAATATTAATAACAAAAGACACATGTAAGAAAAATTTCTCGTAATTACGAAATTTTCAAAACGATGTTCTTTCAAAAGCTAAGTAATGCAAGTTTTTCAAAAAATTCGAAATCGTTTCCCTCACAAAACAAAAATGGAATTATTTGATATATACGATACAATATATTCGATATATGTGAATTTTCTAGAAATAAATTAGGGTATATTAGTAAGTGCATACAATTTGTATAGTATATAGTCTTATATATCAAACAATATATAAGATGTATGTTTATATTTTCTAGTATATTTGTAGATACACCAAAAATAAATTGTGGTATAGGCGATGTATGTTTAAATTTTTCAATATAATAGTAATATATATAACATATACTTAAAAATCTCAATTTGAAAAGATAAAATAAAAAAGAGAATATCAAGATATGATAACAAGAAATGGAGCCATCACGATCATAGAATCACCCCAAACTATAAAATGCAATGTGAAGAACGAAAATGGATTATCAAAAATTGAAAAATAAAATGGCAACTGAAATAATGTGAAGAACGAAAAAATTGACGTTCTTGTTATTTGTTCGAATTTGGTTTTAAAAATGGAGAAAAATATGAAGAAGATTACGTAAACATGAAGGAAGGATAAAAATCGCAATGAAAGATTGGTGGATTTTATTCCTAATTTTAATAGTAAATGAATCGGATTAAGAGTATATTTGGAATGTATTTTTAAATATTTAATTTAAAAATATATTATTTTGAAAAATTTTAAATGTTTAACAATCATTCAAAATAATTTTTTAGGTATATTTTTAATAATTGTTGTTGTTTAAATAAAAATGAATTTTTTGAAAAATATTCTAGGTTGAGAAATGACTAACGAAAATTCTATATTTAAATATTAATTAAGGTGGAATTATAATTATAAGGAAGAAAATCATTAAATGTTTAATGGTTAATTAATTGAAGAGAGAGAAATAGTTATAAGGTTATTTTGGTAAAAAAAAAAAGATAAGTTGAAATTTGGATTTGAAAAAAATCAAATATTTTGTACAATTGTGAGATAATGATGTTAAAATAGGATAATTGTCTTAATCTTTCTTTTTTTTTTTTCCTAAGTTACAATTTTGTAGAAGAAAAAAAAGGAATAAAGAATATTTAAATTTTAATAAAGAATTAAATGGTAGAAATTTCTTTGATATTTATAGGATGGAATGTACTCGATCGTTTTGCTCCACATCCAATCGTCTATACGATCACTTAGTTCTTTAGCTATCATCTATACGATCGTCTAGCTCCAGTCAACTGTCATCTACACGATCGTCTAGCGCTTCATCCTATCGTTTACATAATTGAACTATCATTTAGTTCTTGGAACTTCGTCTATACGATTAAGCTGCCATTTGATAAACGACAGAAGAATTTCAAGCCTTATCATACTACCTTCCCAGAATCTTGAATTGTTTTTTTAACCATTAAATCTTAGTAATTTGTGATTGTGAACATAAAGGTCATAGTCATCTGGGACAACACGATCACATATATATACATAATATACATATACAAATGTATAAATATCTTTTTAGTTTTTAATAAATTGTTTTAGGAACAATTCATAAAAAAAAATTAGGATTAGGAAAGGTAACTGTTTTAGCTTAGTTTATTTTTAAAAATTCATAAATATTTCAAATTTCATTTTATTTTTAGATAGATAATTTTATAAAGGTTTATTATAATTTTTTTAAACTAATATTCACTTAAAAAAAATATGGCCTTTGATGTCAGTTGAAAAACTAAATACAGATGTATATTGTCGATTTGTTAAAAAAACAAATCTTTCATGTCGGTTTTAAAATGATATTATCAAAGATGAGGCTACAATGTCGGTTTAAAATCAACATTAAAGATCTGTTATAATTTTTTTAAATAAAATAAAAATATGTGATTAAAATCAAAAACTGTGTGCTAAAAGCACAATCCTTGTGAAGAATAATCGTCACCCTACGCATTGATGGCCACGATTTACTTCAAGCACTCAAAGAATTAAAGGAGCTTTAATGATTAACCCTAATCTTCTTTCTTGCAGACGAAACCGAGAGAGAAAAGGGAAAAAAAATGGAAAATGCTACAGAAATTCTTATTAACGATGGAGTGCCAAAGTAAACGATCAAAAAGGTAAAGAAGATGAAGGGAAGAAGAAGAACACCAAGAATTTTATGTGGTTCGGCCAAAGGAAGCCTACATCCATGGGAGAAGCTGATAATTTTCTTTGATCGGGGAGCTACAAAGAGTATTACAAGATGAGTTTTTTTTTTTTCTGTATATATCTATCTCTCAAACTATTTTTTCTCTCTTGAATATACAAGTAGTGTACAGATGTATTTATAGACAGCTTGTATAACTAATTTTAACAACCTTTGAAGTTGTTTTTCACTGCTTGTAATAACACATCGTTTACTGTTAAAACTTATTATTTTAACTCGATGACCCAAGGTAACTCGATCTGAATCTTGAGCTAACTATGAACTTCTGTTTATTCGAGATTGTCCTTTAATCTTCATGGGTGAGAGTGGTTCAACATCGTCACTTAATAAGCCTCCCATTTTAGGGGTAAGACCGGGTAAATAGTTGGGGACATAATCCTGCAAGATGGATTTCATTCCTACCCATTTTCAGCAATACCACTGGTAAATTTGAGCTGAAACAAAAACTGTGTGATAAAAGTACAATCCTCATGAAGAATAATCTTCACCCTACACGTTGATGGCCATGATTTACTTCAAGCACTCAAAGAATTAAAGGAGCTTTAATGATTAACCCTAATCTTCTTTCTTGCAGACGAAACCGAGAGAGAAAAGGGAAAAACAGAGGGAAAATGCTACCGAAATTCTTCTTAACGATGGAGTGCCAAAGTAAACGATCAAGAAGGTAAAGAAGATGAAGCGAAGAAGAAGAACACCAAGAATTTTACGTGGTTTGGCCAAAGGAAGCCTACATCTACGGGAGAAGCTGATAATTTTCTTTGATCGGGGAGCTACAAAGAGTATTACAAGATGAGTTTTGTTTTCTGTATCTATCTATCTCTCAAACTATTTTTTCTCTCTTGAATGTATAAATAGTTTACAGATGTATTTATAGATAGCTTGTATAACTAATTTTAACAACCTTTGAAGTTGTTTTTCACTGCTTGTAATAACACATCGTTTACTGTTAAAACTGACTATTTTAACGCGATGACCTAAGGTAACTTGATCTCAATCCTGAGCTAACTATGAACTTCTGTTTATTCGAGATTATCCTTTAATCTTCATGAGTGAGAGTGGCTCAACATCGCCGTTCAATAAGCCTCCCATTTTAGCGGTAAGACCGGATAAATAGTTGGGGACATAATCCTGCAAGATGGAATTCATTCCTACCCATTTTCAGGGATAGTAGATAAATTGTTTCCTTAAATATTGACTCCTAGTCTTGAACAAGCGGCTCCACCCTCTCTATGATTGAGAGGGACTCGGTTTATTAGTAGGACCATAAACCAATTATTCATTAGTGGATCAGTGGAGACTTAAGGAGCATGATGTATTAAAGGAGTAAAATAGTAATTTTGACCAGCTGTTAATATGAACAACCTATGAAAGATCGACTTACTAGTCATGGTTAAATCAAGTGGACAGAAAATATCTACAGTGAGGAAAATGTAACTACTAGACTTTAGTGGAGTAACCCAATAGTTTACAAATGTTGATTAATTCGATTAAAAGAATTTAACCAATTAATCTCAGATCGTTGAAACTCATGATCTGTAGGTCTATTAGGTTCCTCTAGTAGCTCATAAATGGATTAAACCTTAGAATAGTGTGATGAGAGTATTTGAAATGTTCAAATTCGAATTCAGGGAATTTTAGTTATATATGGTATAATTAAAAGTTTAATTATTGAATTAAACAAATTGGAGAGTTGAATAATATTTATATTTGGTTTAAATATTAAAAACATGAATAAGGATTCATGTTTAGAATTGGTGTAATATTAATTTAATATTAGATATTAAGTTAATTTAATTAATTAAAGTTGTTTAATTAATTATTTAAAATTAAAATTAAGTTTAATTAATTTTAATATTGAATATTGAGTTTATGAAATTCAAATATTTAAATAAAAAATTCAATTTTAATTAATTTTATGGAAATCAATTAAAATTTTGAATTTTTGAATTAAATAGGAAGAAAATAGGTTTTTCCACTTCTTCCACTACACAATACACCTTCAAATTCCACTCAATCTTTAAATGTTTGGGTGTCACTTTGTTATGCAATCAAAAAATGCATGTTGAGGATGATTAAAATTTGGTTTTAATCTGCTGAAAATATGGGCATGCAAGCTGATCTATGGATGAAGAAGGGTTCTTCATCTTCTATGCACCATAACTATTTAATCCTTCAAAATTCCCTGAAATTCAACTCATTTTGGATTCCACCATCCAATCTAAGGATCAAGAGAATAGTAAAGAAGATCTTGTGGTGGTCTACAAGGTGTTCAAAAGGAAATTCAAATTGGATTTTAAAAAATTTGAAGAATTCTTCAAAGGTAATTCTTGAAATTTTTCATCTATGTTAATGACCTTGCTTGCTTGTTTACTAAAATTGATATAGTTGAGTACTTAATATACTAAATTGCTTCCGTTTTTTTAATGTCAATACCAACAATATATATCAGATCATGATTTAAGTACTCAATTTACATTAATTTTAACTTGGTGGGTGATTTTCATAAGGTATATAAAATGGGTGTTGATATGTATATACTACAATTTTGGCATTAGATTTTCCTTTAATTTATTTTGTAATCATTATAATTGACTCATTGTTTATGGCCCTTAATGTGTGATTAAGAGTTTGTAAATTTATTAGAATCAATAGAGTGAAAATTAGGTTGTATTTGGAAGAGAAATTAAGCATGCAACAACTAAAAATGAAACAGCAGAGGTTTCTGCCTCGCAGTGTTGCAACACTGTTCATCAAGTAACCCAACAATAGAGGCTTCTTGTTCGAGCCTCTTACGGTGTCTTTTAATTCCCAAAAATGATTACGAAGCAAAAGAAAATTTGTAAAAACCGAACCACTCCTATAACTACTAAAACGTAGCAACAGTGGTAAGTAAATTTAACCACTTTTTTATCCCCGAGCACCTTGGTTGTTCTAACCAAATTAGGTAAGAACAAAAAAAATAAATAAATAAATAAATAAAACTTAGGTGCATCCTGGACTGCACCAATCTTGCATAATCTTTGTACATCTAATTAAATTGTAAAATCATAATTTTTATATGGAAAATTCTTTTAACTTCTTTTTTGAAATATTTTAATTTATTGTTTTCGTATGTGATGGGAGTGAAATGCATAAGGATGGATGTATCTTGGGATGCATTTAAATATTATCTTAAAAAATTTTGATAAATAAAAATTAAAAAAATATGGATGGTAATCAAATTTACTTAATAAAGAAAAACACACAAAAATTTGCATAATTCAAATTAATTAAAAAGAGATCAGATAAAAATAGGTGGCAGGCTCTTGGTTGTAGTGTTAAAAAATGAAGTCATGTATAGTAATTGTTATATTTTGTATAAAAGGGCAGAAAATAAGAAATGGTGGAAAATAGTGGGAAATGAAATAAATTATGCCCGTCCCAAAATAATATAGGGCTAGTGATACTTTTGAGGTCCTAAAATATTTTATGACACAAAATAAAATTGTAAAATATCAAAATTCATGGTAGTGTTTCTTACCAATAATATATATATATATATATATGAAGCTAAGAAGAACAAAATGATGAAAGAACCTTGAAAATATGATGATATCGATAAATTTCAATGCCAATAAATAAAAAGCAAGCTCATAAATCTACCAACAATTTTTTTAAGAAAAAAGAGGAATTAAAAGAGTTTTTATGAATTGAATTGAAGAGAAGAGAATTAGATGAGAGACATAATTTTGGTGTTGTAACATATTCTTAATGCATGTTCGCAAGGAGCCCCTAAATTGCAAGTTTTTATTAAAAAGAACAATATATGACATACCTCTCTTCTAGACATAACTTGTGATTCTTTGATCAATTTTTTTTCTATTTTTTTCCTTTTTTTGGGAGAAAATAGTGAATATGGAGATTTGTAGCTTAAATAAAAAGGTAACTTTTTCTAACTATAGAGATAAAATAAATAAATGAATAAATAACATCTTGATATCTCAAATAATTATTTTAAATGCAAAGTAGTCCCTTTTTATTTTTTGTCTTTGAAATTTAAGTCTATTTCATCCACATTTCTTACCATGATTTGTGTGTTTTTAAATATAATGATTGAATTTTTAGCCAAATTTCAAAAACGAAAATAACTTTTTGAAAACTACTTTTTTTACTTCCCAAATTTTTACTTGAATTTTTAAATCATTGGTAAAAGGTAGATTACCAAACGGGACCTCAAATGTCAAACACATGAATAAAATAAAACAAAATATAGATGGAAAAGTAAAGCATAGCTTTTAGTATTTTACGTAGGGATAAGACAACATGTATTCCTCTTGACAAGGGATTTTCTTACCCTTCCATGGTTAATCAAATCACTCTATCCTTGAGTTTTATCTTTCAAACAACATACATAGTGTTGTTTCAATTAATTTGGACACAACTATTTAAATTTTTATCTTGGAAATATTTTGATTTTTAACTTTCCAATAAAAATATGTACTAATTTGTAATACAATCATGTTAGATTTAGCTAAATAACAATTAGTATTACATTAGTCAACTCATCATTGTGCTAAACCTGCTAATTAGTCATCCAAACATTACTATAAAAAAATAAAATAATAATAATTAATAATTATAAAATCAAACAATTCTATATATGTTTGGTCCAAAAAGTTGTGAACTCCACCTTTTGATCACTCCTTGTTTTATCCGGAGTTTGTGGATCCTTTTACTAAAAAACCATCAATTTTATAGTTTATTAACTCATTACACCGTAAGCTTTAAAAATACATTAACTTTCTAACCTTCATAACTCATTAGACCTCAATATCTCACTCTTTCTCCAAACATCCCGTTTGAAATTCAGTCTTTCTTCAACGGGTCCCACTAAGAAATCGGAAAGACCTTCCAATTTGGGGTTTATTGGACCAATTTTGTAATTTTTTTAAAAGCTAAAACAGGTACTTTTAAAAAAAATAGATAAAATGGTCTTTTTTTTTTTTTTAATTAGAATGTATCTCTATAGATAAATATCAATTTATACAATTGAATTTTGAAAATTACACCAATTTAAATTCTAAATTAATAATTATATCAATTTAAACATCAAGTTAATAGTTATTGTATCAATTTAAGCCATAAACTTTTATAAGTGTATCAATTCAAACCTCGAACTTTCACAAGTGTATCAAATTAAACCATGTTTTATTTGGATATACTTACGAAAATTTAAGGTTTAATTGATATAGTTATGAAAATTTAGAGTTTCAATTGATGCAACTATTAGTTTGAGGTTTAAATTGATACAACCTCAAATTTAAAGATTTAAATTGATACAGTTATTAATTTAGAGTTGAAATTGATATGACTCCCAAAGTTGAGGGATATAAATTGATATTTGTCCTCTTTTTTTTCATCGAGAAAGACTTATTCACATTGGTTTAATCAATATTTTTATGGGAATGATCATCACAAAAGTTTTAGGGTTAGGATGACTTCTCTCTCTTCCTTTCTATTTGTAAATTTTTTTATTAATTGTTTTGTGTTATAAAATAGAGAGAAAAGGAGAACAAACATAAGAACATAAGAAAGAAACGGAGAGAAGAAAATAAAGAACATATGTATTATGCTCAATTGAGATGTGTCTTACAAAGGCACCATATACCACTATTTATAGGACATGGAATGGTGTATGTTACAATAGAACTCAATGGAGGGTACATATTACAACATGAAATTCAACGGGAGATTTGTGATATTTGATAACCTATGTAGGTTATGGATATCTACATTAAATAATATATTGTAATATATATTACATTTATAATACTCCCCCTTAGATATCCATATCATATAAAATAAATGCATCTTTAAAATCTTACTAGGAAAAATCCAATGGGATAAAAACCTAGTGAAGGAAAAAGAGTATATCATTCATATATTTTTATAGTTGTCTCATTAAAAACCTTGCTAGAAAAACTTAGTGGGACAAAACCTTAGTCGATGGAAAAAGAGTGCAACACATTTACTTCTCCTCATGAAAACATCACTTGATACTCTTAGTTGTCACATACAAATATTGTGTGTTAATTTCTCAAATGTTGTTGCAGGTTGCACCTTCGTCAATAAGTCTCATAAGTCATCTTTTGAAGAAATTCGTTGAATAGTGATGTTGGTACTTTGTGCTTTATCATCGCCATATAAGAATGCTATTTGGTTAGCCTCGTACATCATCAAGATTTTAACATGATTTAAAGTAGTTGTTATTATCTGCTTCATAAGCTATCATGATATAATTTTTTTCTCTATGTACTTAGTAACCTGTTTAATATCTAGTTCTTATGAGTTAGATAGGCAACCCGCATCTTCACAATCAACTAAATCACAATTAGATTTATGAGAATAAAATAAATTCATGTAATCAAATTCTCAAATAAAAACATAATATATGTTTAATGCTACTCCAATATCTTTCTTTGGAGGAATATTATATTTATGTTATGACAGTAACGTATAAACTAGTAGAGATACAAGTGTACTTATTTTCCAAAAATTATAGTTCTTCAGGACCTAAAGTTCTTTATTATCTTTATGATATCAGATGATATAAATTTTCATACCAAGTGAATGAACCATCATAGGAATGTTCAATGGTAGAACTAGTCCATATAAGATATTATATGCATAAATTGATGTGATTCCATCTACTTTATACTTTATTTGCAAGCTAAGACAAAACTTATCATCTCAATTTATTTCTTAATAAACTCTATTTTCCTTTGAAAACTCTTCAAGAATTTATGCTAAAATTATCAACATATATATAAATAATATATATAGTAAATCTCAGGTTGTCATTTCTTTATAAAAAGCATATGGACAAATAAGGGTTATTTTTTACCCTCGTATCAACAAATATTTAATAAAATGATTATATTACATTCATAAAAAAATGTTTCATAAGAATCTATATATATATATATAAATTCTTTAATATTTGAAATATATGAATTTAGTATCTTTGATCCTTCTGGGTTATAATTATTAAGAGATTCTTATAAATGTATAATGACTACATCCATAAGATATATGTTAAGCTTTTCATACACAAGCAAATAAATTAGATATCTCATGGTATTGTAACCACCATAGGAGAATTTGTCTCATTATAATCAATACCATTTATTTGCCAGAGTTACTTTGGAACTTGTCTCACGTAAAGAGCCAAATGAGGAGAGACCTTCACGTCTAGTTCGGAGCGTGAAGAGTTATATAATGTGACTCCATTCTATTTGTTTTTTTTTTTTTAAATATTCACTTATACCCTACATGTTTGATATACTCTAATATTTGAACTACTGGTTCTCTCGATTTGAAAAATAGGCTTACTTCTATTAGATCGTTTCTTTCCATATAAGTCAACCATATCTATGTCGTGACATTTGTTTTTCAATATATCTGAGTATATAGTACTCATTTTTATAATAATATTATGAGCAACATTGTATGCAAAAATATTATCAACTTATTTAAGTATGGTTCTATCATTTTCTTGTCATGACATATAGTTGATCAAGATCTCTTTATTATCCTTTTTTACTTCAAGATTCTCATGAGCACTCATATTTAGGATTCCTTCTGGAACATATTCTTAACTGAGTCATTGTTTGATTTTTAAAGGATGTATATTTTCTATGTTAATTCCCCCAAAATTGTGTCGATTATTTACTTTAATTGCTAATTTTGTAGGATTAAACGATCCCTGAAGCATTTTGGAGTCATTACAAGAAAATTGTGCTAAAAAGATAAAAAAAATGACTAAGAAAATCAACAAATTGAAGAGAAATGAGTAAACACATAGGAGAGTATCAAGTAAGGCTGTTGGATCATCGATCATTGAGTATTTAACAAAATTGTAATTGTAGTTATAAGAATAGTAGTCTTGATAGAAAATATGGACTTCTATTTCTCTTTTCTTTAAAGAATCTATTAATTCAAAATCATTCATGTAATCAATCTTGAATTTTCAGTCTTTTGATTTCAAGATTGGAATAGTTAAGAAAACCCATGAGTTTAATGCAATTTAGGGATTAATTGTGAAATGTCTTTAGGAAGTAATTAAGACCTAAATTAAGATTAATTGTAGCTAATTAGGGCATTAGGAACTTATTCTTAATGAACTATAGAACAATCTAATTGCATGATTTCTTATTAAGTCAATGGTACAATTGCCTAGTTACATAAAATCCCCAAGATTTCATTTCCATTGAATCTTATCTCACAATCTTTCCTTATTTCTCTCCTCAATAAATTTTATATATCAATTCTTGTCTTTTTGCTTAGTTTTTTTAGTTCTTAAAACAAACAATCCCTCCTCCCCCTATCTTTTGCGTTTTGGAATTCAAATAGTCTATTTTTAGGCCAATTAATTGCGGTTCTCTTGGGATCGACCTCTTACTTCCACTATTACTACGTGTTAGTTCTAGTTGTAGTTAGAGTTTTATAAATTTCATTTGTTTTGGGTAGATAGTATTAATGACACCTACTTTATACCAAACAAATAGGCGTCGTTGTCGAGGATCCGAGCAATTCGCATTTTAGAATTTTAGAATTTCTTTTTTTAAAAAAAAAAAAGCAAAAAATAGTAGGTTTTAAATTTTCCTTTTGTGTATGACCCACTCCTCTCAAAGTTTACTTTGTGATTTGATTGTAGATATTGACCACGAGGAGAGGAGATTATGAAGGGAAAGTGCTAGAAGAGAGCAACAAGAATTTGAAGAGTTGGATCAAGAAGAAGAATAACTAGAACCAAACATCATGGGCGAAGCAAAAGAACAAAACATCATGGGCGAAGCAAGAGAACAAAACGAAGGCAAGTTGCCAGGATCAACGCATTAGTGCAACTCCTCTGTCTGGTGCAAGCCAAATCAAAAGAGACGAGTTGAGTTGAATATAGAACGCAATCGAAGTTGGATGCCTGTATGACACACGTGGGGTAAGACAAAACGAAGGGCGTAACTAGGTTCAACGCCGTATTTGAATAAGTCATCGCAAAGTTTTGAAGTATTTTTTGAATGAATGCAATCTCAAAAGCTAAACACAAAATTGTGGTGAATGAATAAATTTTTTTTTAAGCAAAGGCTTGTTGGATTTAACTTAGAAAAGATCTTTTTGAAGAAGCAGCCAAAGTGGAGGAGAGCATTGCGGTGATGGTCAAAAGTATGCATAAATTATATTCTGAGAAGCTGGTCATCACAAGACAGACAACAAAAAGGTGAGTTAGAATTTCTTGAGTATAACGCATGCTTGAGGACAAGCATGATTTTAAATTTGGGGGTGTGATGACATGCAGAAATGCATGTCATCTTAGTCCTTTTACTTAGAATTATGAAGGTTGTTAGGTAGAAATTGCGTCGGTCATGATAGGAATTCATGAGAAAATGAGTTTGTGCGATCAGCATGGCGAATCTCAACTAACCCATTACTTTGCATTAATTATGCGTTCAATGTTCTATTTTTGTAGTAAATGCAGGAAATGAATGCAAACGCGAAAACCGGACCATCGCATAGACGACCGCATGCGGAGAAACACTCCATCGCAAGGTAAACGCATCGATCAATGCATAGATATTGCGGTAATCAGCCGTATGCGTCCATCGCATGGGAGTTACGGTCGTCAAGCGATTTTCGTCATTATGTAGAGGTGTTAAGTGAATGCGGCCATTGAATGATTGCGGCTACGCGACAATGCATTCTAATGGGATCAATGCACGGTAGGTGGAATGAACGCATCAATGCATCTACCTCGAGAAAATCCAAAGCTGATGTTGACATTTCACCTACTACGCTATTAGTGGCAGAGGTTCGGAAAGGACGAATGCGCCGAACGTCAGACTCAGAGCAATCTAATTAATGCTATTAGCGATCCAAGCTCTATAAATTGAAGCCGATGAGCTAAAATTCATTTTATCCAGGGTTTTTGCCCAAGGTTGAATCCAAGGTTTTCGCATGAGGTTAGCCTATGGCAGATCCTTGCGATCTAGACAAACGCGTGAGAAGATGGCTGAAAGTTCTTCACCTCCTTCATCCATTACGAGTGACGACCGAAGCCTTCGACCGGAGTTAGATCTTAAGAGAGTCAACTCCTGCACCCATCCATGGCATCACTGACAACCTTGACGCACATCCGCTAGAAGCAAAGTTTTACTTCCAGCCGATCATTTTTTTTTCCTTTCTTTTCCTATATTGTATTGTATGACATTTTGAATTAAGAAATTAATACAATGTGTTTTCAATGCATTTCTCTATTCTTTCGACTCCATCTCCATCTTCTTGCTTAGCATCTTTACTTTCATTGCAACACTTAGTGAGATTGTTTGGATATTGCATACTTAGTCATGTGGATATGGAATATGAAGCATGTAGCAACCCACCGAGAGGTGTGCAAGTATGTGAGTAATCTTATTTGCTTAGTGTGAAGCTGCTACAACGTCTGTCTATGGGCTAACACATTGCTTGTCTATGAGTGAAGTCACACCCCGCCTCGAGAGGGTAAGTGGTTGGACACATTAAGCAAGGTATGCGTTGTTCACTAGGGATAGTAACTGTCACACCCCGCCCCAAACCACCTTCTTAGCCTAGAGAAAGGCATGACTGCAGCAGTTACTAACCCTTGGGCTGACACTTACTGTCTAATAACTCTTGCGGGATAACTCTGATACATATTATAATTCATATGCAACGGGACGTCTTTAGGCCCACAATTTATTAACTTAGAAACATAATATGTTTAGAGTCATTACAACATTAGATCTACAAGTCCCAAAACCCACAAACCCTAGTCCCTATATGAACAATAGTAACATGTGTACAATATTAACAGTAACCACCTAGCAAACGGTTATAAGTCTTTTGGTCCTTTAGTGGCAGAGAAGACATTGAGCTATCTTCAGAGGATTTGACTGCTACCTGTGGGGGGGAAAACAAAACATTTGAAAACGGGGTGAGCTTACGCCCAGTGAGTAACCGAGAAAACATAGTCAATTCTCACGCATAATTTCAGAAGATAGTTTTATCTGAAATATAATTTAATGCAACATAAACAATTTCCAAGCATAATGTATATAAAACTGTTTTAAACATAAAACAATAAAATCATTTCTCAAATCAAAGTACTGTATAACTGGTAAAAGAATCCCAACACCAACTACTAGTCCAGAGAGAACCCTTTTGCTCAATCTCTGACTTTATTCACCTGTGGCCACATTAGGTACTACTGCTCAGATACCTTCTCCTTGTACTTCTGTATCGAGCTACTAGGATACCTTCTCCAATGTATTTTAGTATCCCATTGGCTTGGTACCTTCTCAAACGTACTTCAGTACCAATAGATACCTTCTCCTTGTACTTCAGTATCTACTTGGGTGAATGCCTTCTCTTTGTACTTCGGCATCGTATTTTATCAAAACTATTTATAAACAACTTTTCTCTTTAAAGCATGTACAGCATAACACATATACAACATGACTTTAAAGATGGTAAAGCATGTTGGATAAAATCAATACATATACATATGTAAATAGTTTTTCAACAATATGCATACGTTCAAATCACAATTCAAACTTGCTTGGAAACCACTTTATAAAACTAGTAGGCAAGAGAATATTTTCGCAAACATGCTTTCTGTAAAACGTTTGTAATTAAACCAGTTTAAAACGTTTTAGTTCGAAAACATTTTAGCCACTCATTCTAGTAGCTCCCCAGGTCCATTTTTCACCCTTAGAATCCAGATTCAAATTAAAACTTAGATTACTCATAGTTCTGAACCTTATTGGGAAATACTTCCTTCTACAAACTTTTTTTTAGAATGTCTTAGGAATCTTACCCTAAACTTTCAGCTTCGAATTCCTTGTGGTTTGGCCGGAATCTCAAAATCTTCAAGACTGGCCCAGAATGATCCGATAGTCTGATTCTTCTGTATTCTTCTCAACCTTCAGCCCAGTTCCTTTGAGCTTTTTCCTCCGGCAGCCCTACTTTGAAAACTAGACTTCCAGAGCTTTTAGATGGCTTTGGATTCACTCTAAACGCATGAGTAGATTGGATGATCTCCTCGTCCAAAACTGATACATTCCTCTGAACCCTCACTGCCCTCTACTTTCTCTACGAAATTTATGATTTTTGTGTGATTTAAAAATGAAATCCCAACTCTCTATTTATAGGCGTTCAAATTGCTCGTGGGATTGACAACACCTACTTGGCTACATGGCCAAATGTTTAATCCTCCCTTTATCAACGTAAGCTGACTTCACCTTGGTTCAATGTGTTCTTCCCAAACGCATCCAACACAATTTCTTAGGGTTTAAGAATTTCTCTTAATCGGACACCTAACTTTTAATTGACATTTTCAAGCTTTGTTTGTATTCAAATTAGGATTTTTAAATGCATAATCCACCCCAACGCGTCCAAATACATCTCCCAGAAGCTTGCTCAGTCGTTCAATGCATAGGCGAAGCGTGGGCGTGACGTTAGAATCGGACAAAGCAAGGCTAATGCATAGGCACGACATTCGAATCGGACAAAGTAAGTCTAATCTCTCGCTCTTTTCTCTCCAACTTTTCTCTCTACTTTCGCTCTCTCCAACTTTCTCTCCAATCTCGCTCTCTCCAACTTTCTAGCTCAAAATCTCGCTTTCTCCCTCTTTCTCGCTGGTCTTGTTCTCTCTCCCATTTTCTATCCAATCTCGCTCCAACGATCTCGCTGATCTCACTCTCAACGATCTCGCTCTTAGCTACTGCGAATTATTTGTCTCCGTGCAACTTCTACACGTTTTTTTTTCCAAATTTTCCCCAAAATAATTTCCCATATTTTTCTCAGATCTTCAATCATTTCTTCAGCCATAACACATTTCACATAACTTCTTTATACTTAGCCGAAATTTCACAAACTCAATTTCCATATTTTCTTTTTCAAATCCCCATTCCTTCTTCACCATTCCACACTAACTTTCTCATCAATCTACTTATCATACAAATTTCATCACAATCTTACCAATTAAAGCTCAACTTAAATTATTCAAGGAAAATCTACTTAACACTTAGAAATTTCCTTCCCCTTAACTTAGGATTTAACTTTCACTTAGTTAATTCCTTTTATCACTTGCTTAAGTAAGAAAAATAGAAATCTGGGTTTCACAGTAACAACCGTAGGTCAGTGAAGTTTATGCGATTGTCTTGTATTATGTACTTCATTCGTCTATTAGGGATACTCGGGAGAGTAGTCTAAGGACAGGATCTAGGCTTGGGAAGGTCAGGTCAAAATCTAGGCTCGGGAGAGCCAGATTTGAACTCATAAAATAAGAGTAGGCGCTTAGGAATGAGAATTATTTGTTATTAACGCATCGCATGCATCCTAGAGATAAGATAAGATTGAATGTGGTCACCACAACGTTGTGTGTATTTTGCATCATCGCATAGGAAAAGAGTAGAGACTTAGGAATAAGCTCTATGGACACCTTTGCATTCAACACATGCGTCCTAGAATTAGGAGCACCGCATTTTCATTGGAAAATGACTTGCCGTATATAGTTGTAACATGATTACATAGTCTGACGCTGACTAAGGTTCCCTTGCGGTCACTCTTAAGGGTTGCAATGAAAACATCTCCGCATTTTATCGATTTTCTTATTCATTTATTTCATGTCAAGTTTTTTCGCATCTCTATCTTTCATGCATATTCTCATTGTGTTGTCTGTTAGATAGGAGTAGGAGTAGGATTAATTTAACAACAACCCTTCCATTCTTTTATTTTTACCACCGCATGCACATCACTGCAAACATATAGTTACAAGTCCCTGTGTTCGACCTCGGATTATTCAAGAAACTTGCGTTCATGTTATACTTGGCATGAACGCAAGAAAACTTGTGGCAGGACGCATGGTCATCGCATACATTGTTGGCACATTTTCATTCCAACACATGACTATCGATGCATGGCTATCCACGCATATTTTAGGAACATGCATCACATAATTCGTCCACGGGATTGGGTTGTCGAGTAAAAATTGACTTCTAATTTTCGACCATCAAGTTTTTGGCGCCGTTGCCGGGGACTTGGCAACTAAATGTTTGTTAAGTTTTGTGTCTCTATGAGCAAACCTTTTATCTTGGGTGTATTGCAGCTTATGCGACCAGGTTGCAAACAATATTGAAGTGTAGGCGATGCGCTGAAAGTCAGTATTGACCCCAAGGTAGGAAGGCAATCAGTCACAAAAAAGCTGAAAGCAGTTCTAAGCTCATGATGGCCAACATGCTCCCAACAATTCCTGGAAGTTCCAATGGTCAGGGCAATTTGGCCCAAGCAGTTGAGAACCATCTCCTGCATGGAAGACTCCTTGCGGTGAAAACACGCCTATTTTTTTCAGGGACGTCTTCTACCCTATCTTTACTTTGCTTTCTTAGTGTAGGTTATTTTTATTTTTATTTTATTGTTATTTTGGATATATGGCTGCTTCCTTGGTTTTGGGTATGTTTTCTCTTATAGGTGTAACAATAAGTCTCCTCGGTTCGTAGTTCATCGGAAGAATTCCTTTCACTCTTCAATGCAAGGCTTCAATCACGTGGATTCCAATGCATGAGCACATGCGCTGTTCCGCCTAAGGTCTTTTCTTGTTATCTTATATTCCTTATCCTTTCGAAATTCTCTTTTTTCCGATTGCATTGTTTTGCGATGTTTCTATGATGGTACATATAATTCACCGCATTTTCTAACTAATCAACGTAAGGCATTCTTTACTTTTATAGATTATTCAAATTTTGAAAGCCTTAAGTTTTATTTTGCATAAACCTGTGTTCAAACATTTATTATCGCATTCTTGTAATTTTGTTTTTAGCTTTGCGGTGAGAATGCTGTCAACCTCAAAATTTGGGGGTGGCAGCAGTCTCGGAAAATTGCGTTCATTATATTGCGATCATTTGAAAAAAAAAAGTTGAAGTGAGATTTTGGGAATAATAACTCCACTGTCAACGTAATGGGGAAACCCATGTTGATAAGAGTTAAACTTTAAAGGCACTTACTTGAAGTTGGATGCCCGCATGACACACGTGGGGGCAAGCTAAAATGAAGGAAAGTTGTCATGATCAACGCATTAACGCAAATTCTCTGTCCTGCGCAAGTCAAATCAAAAGAGACAAGAGTTGAGTTGAATATGGAACGCAACCGAAGCTGGATGCCCGCATGACACACGTGGGGGTAAACCAAAACGAAAGGCGTAACTAGGTTCAACGCCGCATTTGAATAAGTCATTGAAAAGTTTTGAAGTATTTTTTGAATGAATGCAATCTCAAAAACTAAACACAAAATTTCGGCGAATGAATAAAATTTTTTTGAGCAAAGGCTTACCGGATTTAACTTAGAAAAGATCTTTTTGAAAAAGCAACCAAAGTGGAGAAGAGCATTGCGGTGATGGTCAAAGGTGTAGGTAAATTATATTCTGAGAAGCTGGTCATCGCAAAGGAAAGCAAGAAGGTGAGTTAGAATTTCTTGAGTATAACGCATGCTTGAGGACAAGCATGATTTTAAGTTTGGGGGTGTGATGATATGTAGAAATGCATGCAATCTTAGTCCTTTTACTTAGAATTATGAAGGTTGTTAGGTAGAAATTGCGTCGATCATGATAGAAATTCATGAGAAAAGTAGTTTACGTCGATCAGCATGGTGAATCTCAGCTAACCCATTACTTTGTGTTAATTATGCGTTCAATGTTCTATTTTTGTAGACAATGCAGGAAATGAACGTAACGCGGAAACCGGACCATTGCATAGACGACCGCATGTGGAGAAACACTCCATCGCAAGGCAAATACATCAATTTACGCATGGATGTTGTTGTAATCATCCCAATTTCAAGTGGGGATCTCAAGGGCAATATGAGAACCGGAACCCACCATCTTCCCCAAACTCCTCAGGTATGTCTCTTTAAGATTTGTGCCCTAAAGTCTCGTGTCTTGTAATTTGTAAACAACTTTGTATGAACACTTTTGATGTATAATATAAATGATATTTCCTTCACTACTTGACTTTGCACATTTAGATGTTTTTTATTTTACCACAAACCAATAAACTTAATCACCCTGATTGTCTTTATGTAACTTAAGCATGTATGTAGTGATATAGATCATGTCTGAAGTGACAACAAAAATAGTCTGTAGTATATGGATATAGGAGGGAAACTTTATCCTGGTAACACTACGAACGCGGCTCGCTTTATGGAATTATTACAAATGTTGTGACTTGTCACAGATGGTCTGATCCTGATCATTCGTGTAGTGAACATGCGAGTAAGGGCGTCCTGTACAAAAGTTTGTATAAAACTAGACCTCGAAGTGTTAATGTCTTGTCATATAACACCGTTCATGACTGAGACTCCACTTCACTAGGATGACCATGGGTAACATGACCTCAATTCTGAGTGAGTTAAAAGCTCCTACCTTTGAGGGCAGTCTTTTGATTTGCATGGGTGCAAATGGCCAGAACGCCAACTCAAACCTACCATTTTGGGGATTCGTCTAATTTGGGAGTTGGGAATTCAGCTTCACAAGATGAAGTTCACTCTTTCCCCAAAGTAAGGGTAAGTAGATAGATTGCTTTCTTACGAGTTGATCCCGGTGTTAGGGTTGATGCCCTAAAGTCTCATGTCTTGTAGTTTGTAAACAGTATGTACAAATACTTGTGTTTTTAATATATGATATTTACTTCACACCTTGTATTTTACTCGGTTAATTGTTTTATTTTCTTTACCACAAACAAATAAACATAAAATCCCTAGTTATCTGTATGTGACTCAAGTATGTATGTGGTGACATACAAGTGGATCATGTCTTGAGTGATAACCAAAATGGTCTGTAGTAAATGGATAAAGGAGGTAAACCTTATTCTGGTAACACTGCAGACGTAGCCCAATTTGTGGAATGGTCACAAGTGTTGTGTCTTGTCACAGATGGTCTGATTTTGATCATTCGTGTTGAGGACATGCGAGCGGAGGCATCCTATATAAAGAGTTTGTATAAGACCTAATCATGAAGTGTTAACATCTCATTATATAACACCATTCATGACAGAAACTTCACTTCAATAGGATGACCATAGGTAACATGACCTCAATCCTGAGTGAGTTGGGAACTCCTGCCATTGAGGACGGTCCTTTGATTTGTATGGGTGCGAGTGGGCAGGTTGCCGATTCAAACCTACCATTTTGGGATTCGTCTGATTTGGGAGTTGGGAACTCAGCTACACAAGATGGAATTCACTCCTTCTCCGACGTAGGGGTAAGTAGATAGATAGATCCCTTAAGAGATGATTTTGGGGCTTGAACGATATGGCGCCACACACCTTCTCTTGGCCCGAGAGGTGTTCACACATAGTTGGACTATGTTGTATTGTTCATTAGAGAAATCAGTGATACTTAAGGACTGAGATGTAACTACAGGGGCAAAACGGTAAATTGGCCCAGCTGTACTTACGAGCATTTGTGAAGGGTCATCGTACTCATGATTGGTTATATCCGATGCACACAAAAATATATTTGTGGTAAAAAGAGTTCAGCTATTGGTCTTTAGTGGAACCACTGATAGTTAACGAATGGTGGATCTCGTGGCTAAAGAGTTTAGTTAGCTATTCACGTACCATTGGAGCTTCGAGTCACAGGTCCATTAGGTCCCCTGGGTAGCTTGGATAAAGTCGAGAAGCAGTGTTTGGATTAATTTGAAATGTTCAAATTGACAAGAGGAAGTTCAATTATATATGATATAATTGGACTGGTTAATTATATATGATATAATTGGCTAAATGTATGAGATACATTATTTTGGAGGAAATTAGATATAAATATGATTTATAACAAGTAGAGGAGAAAATACTATAGTAGATATGTGATATCAAACTATAGGATATAAATATAATATGATATATTTATTTTATTAATTAATTGATTAATTATTGATAATTAATCCATTTTTTCACGTTCAGACGTTGGTAGGGCAGCGTTGGTTATGGTAACCGATGGGTTAAAATAAAAAGAGTTTTTCATTTTGTATAGTGTGCATTCAATATTTTCGACCGCCCAAAAGAATTTGTTAAACGATCGCCCAAGCCTATACGATAGTTGCTTCTCCGTCTAAACGATCGGTCTACCTCTCAATTTTTCTAAACGATTCTATACGTTTTTCCTAAACAATCGTTCAGCTTTTTCATACACGATCGTGGTAGCTCCTCTATGCGATAAGCACTTCTGCTATACGATAGCACTTGTTTATCTTTCACTTGCTTATCGTCTACACGACTCGTTGTCGTCTGTCATCTACCAAATTCACCAAAGCCCACCCTTTGGGTTTTCACTCTGAGAATACCCGGGGTTCATTAGTGGTAGTGTTGTCCCCGCTATAGCATTCATGTTCATGTTGATCGTGTTGTTACAGTCGACAATACCGCCGGGTGGTGGTAGATCTATTGAAGGGATTCACTGCGTTGGGGTTTTAAAGTTCGAAGACAGTCTTCAATTTTATGGAATCTTTTCCCTGTTATTTATTTTATTCTGAGCATGCCGATAATTAGATTTATGTGCATAACTGTAGGTGTTGAATATATATCCTTTGTATTTCGATCACGGTGAGATCGGAGTGATCTAAACACGCTCATGGAACTCTCGATATGAGATCCTACAATTGGTATCAGAGCCAGGTTCTAATACTCCAATTTCATCTGTTGCAATGAAATGACATATACATTCATGGTGGGTTCATTTCTACGTTGTTTTAATTATTAAATCTATCGTGGATGTGCCGGATTAATGGATGTTTTCGAGATGAATAGCCTTGGTTTTGTTTAAGATCCTTTTACATTTGTAGTTATTTGTAAAGGCCCCTGTGTTTTTGGGCATTAATAATCGTTATCGAGTCTATTTTCAAAGTTTATTTGAAGTTTTGAGTCGTTCGTCGAAGTTCTGGGCAAGCGTTGCGACTCTTCAAGGAAGGAAATGATCTAGGGTTGATCGTATCGTACAGAAGAAGTTCTATGCGATCGCTGTCCATCACATCGTAAAGATGAAAGAGTACACAATCGCGGTTGAACACATCGATTAAACGATTGGGAATGCGATCAAAAGTTGGTCGCATCGAGTTGACGATCAGGTACGCGATCACTGAGTATCGTTAAATCCGCGCGCATGCTAGATGATCGTTTAGGTCAATAAGCTTCATTGCTTAGTAACTGACTAAATGATCGCTTAGAATCGCAAGGTAAATCGTTTACCAAGTTGCACGCATCGGTTAGACGATAAGACGCTTGCATATCTTTAAAGCGCGCGTGCTAGATGATCGTTTAGGTCAGCAAGCTTCATCACTTAGTAACTGACTAAACGATCGTTTAGTAACTCAAGGTAAATCGTTTACCTATCGTCGCGCTACATGATTGCATGGACAGTCAGGCTTCGCAGCCTCGTCTTCGTCTACACAATCGTTTTCTTATGCTCCTATCGTCTAGTGTGCGCTGAACAATCGTCTACTTGCTAGAGTTTATTACATGATGAAGACCTCCTGACGGTTCAAGACCCGGTTCGCCTGTGAACCGGTTTGCTCGATGAAAAATGTAATAGATAGGGGTTTTCATTACGATTTTTTGTTTGTGTAAAGGCTCATCCCGGTCCATTAATCCTTTTGTTTATTACATGCAATGTATGTTTTATATGTCATATGGTATGCACAGATAGTAAATCCCACCTTAGGTTATGCAATGGTCATGCATCATCTCTTTATTGTAATTGTTATAATTTAGAGAAGCATGATTTTAATTATGTAAGAGCATGCTCATGCATCATATAATATAAGAGTTATATTTATGCATGCATAAAAAGCATTGACATGCATCATCTTTATATTATAATTGTTATAGTATAAGGGTGAATGATAGCATGTTTGCTTGGTTGTTACACATTATATAAAAGTTATATATAGTAATGACCGGACATTACATGAAGCAGGACATATAGGTTAATTTATAAAAGTTATAAACACTTAGTTGTCGTAATGGTTTTAGTTGTTTCTTTTTATAAGTTAAAGAGAAATTAGAACTAAAAGAAATAAGAAAGACATGCATGCTCACTTAGGTTTAATTCATGGTTTTAAAGTGTTGAAAACTTGGATCACATAGACCTAAGATCACGGTTCTAATAAGATTAGAATCCCTAAGGCTTTAATATTTTAAGCAATTTAATAGGATTAAATTGGCTAATAAAAGGTTAAAGTGTAGCAAATCTATCTATAAGGGACCTTTTGTGTAAGGCAGGTTCTATCAAGATTGGGTATTTAAGTTGACGAAAACGTAACACCCTTACCTAGAAACTTACCTAGAAAGGTGAATTAGATAGATTTAATGCATGCATGCAAGTTAAGGACAGTTCATTAAAGTGTCTAAATGTGACTACTTGAACTTATTTATATTTTATAGACAAACGTTGTTTATGAGTAGAGTTTAAAAAGACGACTTAGACTAAAATCAGTAGTCAAATTGTCTAGGTTAATGAATCCCTAGGTAGAACATTCAGTGGGAAGTACTTGGGGCATAAGATGCTTCACTTAAACCTTTCACTTTTCTCCTAAATAGTCCACACCGTGAGATCTATCCTCGGCCTTACGGCACCTTTGGCATGTCCCCCCAACGGATAGTGTTTGGGTAGGTCAATATCAAGGTGGATTGAGAGAATGTTCCCGTGGTCTCTCTCGTTAGGTTAAATAAAGTTACTGCGCATCGCCTCGAGGCATCCTAGGAGTGTCCCCCTAAAGGATGGTGGTTTTGTGCGTTTCTTTATTTGATCTCCTGTAAGAGGATAAGGTAACTTAGTCTCTTGTTCTAATCTGTCTTTTCCCTATGGTAAGCGTATTAGGGCAGGACTCTGGCACCAAGAATGAGAGGTTACACTTAGATGGAATAGTTAAAGTTTAACGATTATGGACCGAAAAATGGTGGCTATTAGGTTCAGTTCCAAGAGTTGATTCTGCCTAATGGTTGAGAATGTCTCATCCCAGCGAAAGGGCAACTGATCACCCCATCGGTGGCATTTGTCCTGACTCACTGGGCATCATTGCAAAATAGAAGTCTATAACTTAGGGCACTTGAAATTGTTTTGCAAAACTGATTTGTTTAAAAATGGTTTAGCAAAATCTAATAAAGTTTTGTTCGTATTTTCAGCAACTTTTTCAAATGGCAACAGCCACCTTATCGTTGTTAAAACTAATTGGGGATAATTTTTCAACATGGAAACACATGAACATGATGATCCTAATCATTGAGGATCTCATGTTCGCTCTCACGGAGGCTTGTCCTCCTATTCCAACTCTAAATGCCGCTCAAAATACTTGGGAGGCATACGAGCAATGGATAAGGGCAAATGAGACGGCCCAAGCCTACATCTTGGTAAGTCTTTCTGAATTCTTGGCCAAGAAACATGAGCCTATGGTCTCAGCGTGTGAGATCAGGAGTCCCTACGGGGGATGTTTGGACAACCGTCTGAACAACTTATGCATGAGGCTCTTAAATACATATTCAACTCCAAAATGCAAGAAGACACCTCTATTCGTGAACATGTGCTAAACATGATGGTCTACTTTAATGTGGCAAAGTTGAATGGGTCCACCATCGATGAGGCAGCCAGGTTAGCATAATCTTGCATTCTTTATTGGAGAGCTTCCTACACTTTGTTGGTAATATGATTCTTTACAAGGTGAAGTATAACCTTACATCTCTCCTCAACGAGTTGCAGACATACCAATCTTTACTGGAAAGTAAGGAGAAGCAGAAGGGTGAGGTAAATGTTGCTTCATTTTTTAGGACATTCCATAGAGGTTCGACCGCAGGAACGAAGTCTGCACCTTCCTCTTCTAACTCTGCAAAGGGGAAGAAGAAGAAGGGTGGTAAGGGAAAAGGGAAAGACCTGCTAACCCACCACATGTTTCCCCGAGAAGGCATCCATAGGTTGCTAAAGGAAAGTGTTTCCACTGCAACCAAGATGAACACTAGAAGAAGAACTGTCCTCGGTATCTGAAAGAAAAGAAAGCAGCCAAGGCTAAGGCTAAGGCCAATAAAGGTAAATGTGATTTACTTGTGCTTGAAACTTGTTTTGTGGAGAATGATGATTCAGCCTGGATAATTGATTCAGATGCCACTAACCATATTTGTTCTTCTTTTCAGGGGATTAGATCTTGGCGACAGTTGGAGGCTGGTGAGATGACGATGCGTGTAGGCACCGGGCACGTCGTCTCAACTCTGGCAGTGGGAGGACTTCAGTTAGCTTTACAGAATAGGTTTCTTATTTTAAATATGTATATATTGTTCCTGATATAAAAAGGAACCTTATTTCTGTAAAGTGTTTATTGCAATGTAAATATATTGTCTCTTTTGATGTGAATAAAACGTTTATTCATAAAGATGGTGTTTTTATTTGCACAGCAAATCTGGAATTGAATTTATATGTGCTAAGGCCGTTAGCCATTAATTCCCTCCATAATACTGAAATGTTCAGAACTGTCGTAACTCAATCAAAACGTTGACGAATTTCTCCAAAAGAAAATGCCCAACTTTGGCATCTACATTTAGGGAACATCAATCTCATTAGGATTGAGAGATTGGTGAAGAATGGACTTCTAAGTGAGTTAGAAGAAAATTCTTTACCCGTGTGCGAATCTTGCCTTGAGAGTAAGATGACTAAACGACCTTTTACTGGAAAAGGTTCTAAAGCCAAGGAGCCTCTTGAGTTAGTACATTCTGACCTTTGTGGTCCTATGAATGTGCGAGTCTGAGGTGGGTATGAGTATTTTATCAGTTTTACTGATGGTTACTCTAGGTACGGGTATGTTTATCTTATGCAACGGAAGTCTGAATCCTTTGAAAAGTTCAAAGAGTTCAAAGCTGAAGTTTAAAACGCATTAGATAGACGAATTAAAACACTTCGATCGGATCGATGTGGAGAGTTTTTGGACTCGACATTCCAGAACTATTTGATAGAACATGGAATCGTTTCCCAACTCTCAGCGTCGAGTACACCTCAGCAGAATGGTGTAGCGGAGAGGAGAAATAGGACTTTGTTAGACATGGTTCGCTCGATGATGAGTTACGCTTCCTTACCGGACTCGTTTTAGGGTTTCACAGTGGAAACTGCAGTTTACATACTCAATTGTGTTCCCTCCAAGAGTATTGCAAGAACACCTCTAGAGTTGTGGAACGGGTGTAAAGCTAGTTTACGTCACTTCCGAATTTGGGGTTGCCCGGTACATGTGCTTGAGGCTAATCCCAAGAAGTTGGAACCACGGTCGAGGTTATGTCTCGTTGTAGGCTACCCCAAAGGTACACGAGGGGGTTATTTTTATGATCCAACAAAAAAGGTGTTTGTTTCAACAAACGCTACTTTCCTGGAGGAGGATCATATAAGGGAGCATAGTCCACGAAGCAAAGTCATGTTACGTGAGCTTTCCAATGAAACTACTGAAACTTCAATAAAAGTTGTTGAAGAACCTGCTACATCAACAACAGTTGTTGACGGGAGTTCATCCAGTAGGTCAGTTCCACCTCAAGAATTGAGGGAAACTCGACGTAGTGGGAGGGTTGCGAACCCACACGTTTTCTATCTGGGTTTCACAGAAATCCTTGCTATGATAGCAGATGACGACGTTGAGGATCCGTTGTCTTATAAGAAGGCAATGAAGGATGTTGACCGGGATGGCGACGTTGATGAACCTTGTGTTTACAAGAAGATCATCAATGCTTCATTAGTCTTTTTAGTGTTGTACGTAGATGTTATTCTACTCATTGGGAATGATGTAGGTCTACTTACTGCAATTAAGAATTGGCTAGCGACCCAATTCCAAATGCAATATTTGGGAGAGGCTCAATTTGTTCTAGATATACAGATCTTTCGGGATCGTAAGAACAAAGTGCTAGCACTATCTCAGACATCGTACATTGACAAGATGTTGCTCGAGTACTCGATGCAGGACTCCAAGAGGGGCCTACTGCCGTTCAGGCATGGAGTCACTTTGTCTAAGGAAATGTGTCCTCAGATGCCTCAAAACGTTGAGGAGATGAGTTGGATCATTCTAACCCAGGCCATTTTAATGTTGCTGACTTGTTTACGAAGTCTCTCACGGCTACAGTGTTTGAGGGTCACCTACGGAGCATGGGTGTATAAGATAGCCCACGATTGGACTAGGGCAAGTGGGAGATTTTCTTGTACTGGGCTTTTATGCCCTAGTTTATTCTTTTGTACTAAGTTATTTGTACACCCCACTTCGCTGTAGGACAAGTGGAAGATTGTTAGGGTTGATGCCCTAAAGTCTCGTGTCCTGTTGTTTGTAAACAGTATGTACGAACACTTGTGTTGTTAATATATGATATTTACTTCACATCTTATATTTTGCTCGGTTAATTGTTTTATTTGCTTTATCTCAAACCAATAAACATAAAATCTCTTGTTATCTATGTGTGACTCAAGCATGTATGTGGTGACATACAAATGGATCATTTCTTGAGTGATAACCAAAATGGTCTGTAGCAAATGGATAAAGGAGGGAAACCTTATCCTGGTAACACTACGGATATGGCCGCTTTGTGGAATGGTCATAAGTATTGTGACTTGTCACAGATAATCTGATCCTAATCATTTGTGTTGGGGACATGCGAGCGAGGGCGTCCTATACAAAGGGTTTATATAAGACTTGACCACGAAGTGTTAACGTCTCGTTATATAACACCATTCATGACAGGGACTTCACTTCACTAGGATGACCATAGGTAACATGACTTCAATCCTAAGTAAGTTGGGAACTCCTACCATTGAAAGCGGTTATTTGATTTGTACGGGTGCGAGTGGCCAGGTCGCCAATTAAAACCTACCATTTTAGAGATTCATTTGATTTGGGAGCTGGGAACTTAACTACACAAGATGGAATTCACTCCTTCCCCAAGGCAGAAGTAAGTAGATAGATAGCTCCCTTAAGAGCTGATTCCGGGACTTGAACGATGTGGCGACACACACCTTCTCTTGGCCCGAGAAGTGTTCTCACATAGTTGGACTATGTTGTATTGTTCATTAGAGGAATCAGTGGTACTTAAGGAGTGAGATGTAACTACAGGGGAAAAATGGTAAATTGGCCCAGTTGTACTTATGAGCATCTGTGAAGGGTCATCGTACTCATGATTGGTTATATCCGATGCACACAAAAATATATTTGTGGTAAAAAGAGTTCAGCTGTTGGTCTTTAGTGGAACCACTGATAGTTAACGGATGGTGGATCTCGTGACTAAAGAGTTTAGTCAGCTATTCACGTACCATTGGAGCTTCGAGTCACAGGTCCATTAGGTCCCCTGGGTAGCTTGGATAAAGTCGAGAAGCAATGTTTGGGTTAATTTGAAACGTTCAAATTGATAAGAGGAAGTCCAATTATATTATGATATAATTGGACTGGTTAATTATATATGATATAATTGGCTAAATGTATGAGATACATTATTTTGGAGGAAATTAGATATAAATATGATTGAGATATGTGATATCAAACTATAGGATCTAAATATAATATGATTATATTTATTAATTAATTAATTGATTAATTATATGATAATTAATCCATTTTTTCCACATTCGAACGTGGGTAGTGGGCAGCGTTGGTTATGGTAATCAACAGGTTAAAAATGAAAAGAGTTTTTCATTGTGTATAGTGTGTATTCAATATTTTTGAGTGCCCAAAAGAATTCGTGAAACGATCACCCGAAAACCTATACGATAGTTGCTTCTCCGTCTAAACGATCGTCTACCTCATGATTTTTCTAAACGATCGTATATGTTTTTCCTAAACGATCGTTCAGCTTTTCATACATGATCTGTAGCTCTTCTATGCGATAAGCACTTTTGTTATACGATAACACTGTTTTATCTCTCACTTGCTTATCGTCTATAGGACTCGAAATACCCGGGATTCATCAAAGCCCACCTTTTGGGTTTTCACTCCGAGAATACCCGAGATTCATTAGTGGTAGTGTTGTCCCCGCTATAGCATTCGTGTTCGCGTTGATCGTGCTATTGCAATCAACATTTCCCTCGGGTGGTTGTAGATCTACTAGAGGTATCCGCTGCGTTGGGGTTCTAAAGTTCGAATGGTATGGAATCATTTCCCTATTATTTATTTTGTTCTAAGCATGCCGATAATTAGATTTATGTGCATAACTATATGTGTTGAGTGTATATCCTTTGTATTTCAGTCATGGTGAGATCGGAGCGATCTGAACACGCTCATGGAACTCTCGGTATAAGATCCTACACCCGGGACTTGAACGACGTGGCGCCATGCACCTTTTCATGGCCGGAGAGGTGTTCATACATAGTAGGACTACGTTGTATTGTTTGTTAGAGGGATCAGTGGTACTTAAGGAGGAAGATGTAATTACAGGAGCAAAATGGTAAATTGGCCTACTGTAATTACGAGCATATGTGAAGGTTCATCATATTGATGATTGGTTATATCCAATGGACATAGAAATATATCTATGGCAAGAAGAGTTCAACTGTCGGTCTTTAGTGGAATGTCTGGCAGTTAACGAATGGTGGATATCGTGACTAAAGAATTTAGTTAGCTATTCACGTATTGTTGTAGCTTCGAGCCATAGGTCCATAAGGTCCCTTTGGTAGCTTGGATACAAGTTGAGAATAAGTTTTTGGGTCAGTTTGAAATGTTCAAATTGACAAGAGGGAGTTTGATTATATATGATATAATTGAACGAGTTAATTAAATATGATATAATTAACTTTATGTATGAGATACATTAATTTGGAGGAAATTGGATATAAATATGATTTATATCTAGTAGAGGAAAATTTTATAATTAATATATGATATTAATTTATATGTTATGAATATGATAAGATCACATTCATTGAACTGGTTATAAAGGAAATGGGACGGCATCTCTTCTGTTCAAAATAATGGATGAGTACATTATAAATAGCTGACGGTGTGCAGGAGTCATATGCGCGGACATTGTGAAAAAGATAGTGTCATCGTTTAGAAAATCAGTGCCTATACGATAGTGACTGCACGATCGCTTACATATACGATATTGTTAAGCGATCACTTATCGATTACACCATCGCGCGCTATTAACTAAACGATCGTTTACCTTTTCCTAAGCGATCGTTCAACTCCTGATATTTACTAAACGATCATTTAGAAGATCGCTTAGTTTTTCCTACACAATCGTTTGGACGATCGTTCACCCTTTTCCTACACGATCGTTTATACGATCACTTACCTTTTCCTACACAATCGTTTGGACGACCGCTTACTTTTTCCTACACGATCGTATACTTCACCTAAACGATCAAACATCTTGTCTATGCGAAAGACGACCTCATCTCCCACGTGCTTGATCGTTGTGTACGGTCTCTCTTCCTTCTTCCCTCTACAAAATTCGAACAAAGCCCACATTTTGGATTCTCTTGATCTCTTTAGCATTATGAATGCATAATGTATATGCGGTAATTCTGTCACAATGAATTGGAAAGATCCGCTTTCGCTCGTAGGTACTCTTGAATAAGAGTTCCTTCAGTCTCCAGAAGACGTAGTAAAAACCCTTATTGACCATTCATTAAAATTTCAATAGGAACTCCACAATTCGCAAAAGGATAACATTCAACTTCATCAAGAAACCAAGCAACTTCAACAAGATACTAAATCCTTTCAACAAGAGACTAGACAAGGCTTCACAAACTTAGGCACTCAAATCACACAACTTGCAACTGTGGTAAGCAAGCTTGAGAGTAAATCATCTGGAAAGCTTCCCACTCAATCGGAGCATACAAACATAAGTGCAATCACTCTAAGAAGTGGTAAGGAAATCCCCTCTTCCTCTCAAGATGCAAACCTGGTTCAATCTCCTCCCAATAGGCAAGAAAAGATAATGAAAGAACAAGAGAGAAAGATAAGTAAGCCAAAAGAGACTCCTAATTTTCCCCAAGTATATGATTATTCTCCCCCTAAGGTAGAGTCGTATGTACCCAAGGTACCATTCCCTAGTAGATTGGCGAGACCTAAGGTAGAAGATGTTGACCATGAGCTAATTGAGATATTCAAAAAGGTACAAATTAATATCCCTTTGCTTAATGTTATTCAACAAATACCTAGGTATGCTAAATTTCTAAAAGATTTATGTACTAAGAAAAAAAAAGGGAAGGAAGAGGAGAATAAAAGGTAGAATAATTATTTCTTCCTTTATTAACATGATTCTAACCTCAATGATTAAATATTGAACATTCACTTCAGGGAATGATATTATATATATATATATATAGTCGAAATTCATTATTTTTCCTAGAAACATCTAATTGTATGTTTTATTCAACCTTAAAAGATATTAGATAAATATTCATCACAACGTTTCAAACTTTCTTTCTCAAACTTCTAATACAAGAGCATATCATGTTTGATATATGCTTATTAGTTTATAAGCATTTATTAACTTAAAATATGTACAACTACTGGTGCAAGACAAAAACAATGAGCACTAATTGATTTAAGCAACTTCAGGTGTATTAAATCAAAATTAGCTTTAGGAAGAGTAATAGCTATTATGCATAACTTTCAAACTTTGTCATAGAGAAATTCAATCAATTATATATATATATATATATATAATCACTATATATAAATTTCAAAACCTCACAAATTTATCCGTATGAGAATAATTTAAATAATCAACAATCAAATAAATTTTAATTCTAGCATAGCAAACAAAAATTCACTAATTCAACTCGCATGTTAGTTCTCAGGTAGAGTTGTTCCCTAACTATCAACTTAAATACCTCAACCTAGCCAGAACAACCCTTAGACAGAATTTTCCTAGCCAATTCTTATTTCTAACTCATTAATCTTTTAACTAGGAATTAATTTCTAAGTGAATTATTAATCTTATTAAAATAAATTCACTTTAAGAAATAATCTTTAATATCTTAAACCTTAAACCTTTCAAATTAAAATTGAAGATAATCATGCATATTTATTCTCATATTTGAAAAATATAAGACAATAATCATATGATAATTTTAACATATAAAAGTTAATATTAATATGAGAGAATCTTATATTTATTTAAAAGAAACTCAATTTTATTAAGAAATATGCAATCCCCTTAAGGAAACAAATATCCTAACTTAATTTTTCATAAACAACAATTATATTCCAAGATATAGAAAATATAAACTAATTAGAAAAATATCTCAAACAAGTCTTTCAAATGTAAGAAAATTAAGATGCATGATTTACACAAAAAAAAATGATAAGATGCATGCATGATTTATAACCTCAATTGCAATATCTATGATATCATAAATAGGATAAGGAAAAAATAAAAGAATCTACCTTCTAGCAAAGGAATAAAGCTAAAACAAACTACACACATTGAATGTTACCCTAACAAAAGCACTGATAAAATATTGATATGCACTTCATCAATAAAACTATGATATCAAATGCCTAATAGAAGCCCTACAAATGCCTCTTGGAATATTTATTAAAAATAAAATTGAATTAGAAAAGACGAAGATAGAAAATACGATGAGAACATCTACAGTTATATGTATATAAACAATTGGCAAAGTAACAAATTGAATTGAGCATATAATTCAATGTACTTCAGAATACATTGTATGCATGTGATAGAAACTAGAGAGGGTTTTGATATAACTCACAAGTTTTGTTTAAATCTCTTACCCAAGAGATCACATCTCCTTTAATTTTCTAACGCATAACAAGGCAACTAAAGATTAATTATAATTCCAAAGTTGAAATAAGGCCAAAAAACTCACTAGTAATTTAAGACACGAGTTGGACTCATGCGAAAGATTTTAATTTCAATGCTCACATAATACTTATATTGAGTTTTCAATTTGATCTAAATAAATGTAAAATCTAATATCAAATATATCTTAACAATCAATTCAAAAACACACAAATCACATCTATGGTTTAAATAGAGTACTCACCTTCATTGAACTTTAGTTTTAAATACCTCAGTAATACATAGGATCTTTATTGTTCTTGGTGGTCTAATGAATCAAATTTAATCTCAATAAAATCTCCCAAGTGGTAGAGACTCGTGTTGATAACGTGTTATAAAATAGAGAGGAGAGGAACAAAAATAAGAACATAAGAGAGAAATAGAGAGAAGAAAGTAAAAAACATATGTATTATGCTCAAATGATGTGTGTCTTACAGAGGCACCATACACCACTATTTATAGGGCATGGAATGTTATATATTACAACATAGAATTCAATGGAGGGTGCATGTTACACCGTGAAATTCAATGGGAGGTTTAGGATATTTGTGTTGGATTTGGTGTCCTAAATCTCATATATCTTGTAGTTTGTAAAAAAAAATTATATATTTAATAAAATAAGAGGTATTTTATTAACATTTAGACTGCATTAATTATATCCAATAAACTAAGATCCAAGATTATTTTATGAAACTTAAAACATGTATGTGATTAACATATAAATGGATCATGTTTATGTAATAACCTAAATGGTCTGAAGTAGATGAATAAGGCTGGGTACATTATCCGAGTGACACTACGAATACGACCCGTTTTGTAGTTGTTAGAACTGTTATAAAGTGCTACAAATGATCTAATCTTGATCATTCATATGAAGACAAGTGAACAGGGTATTCTATAAAAAGAATTTTTATAAGACCGGACCATGAAATGAATAGTCTCTCTATATATCACCGTTACTAGAAGAGACTTACATTTCACTAGGATGACCATAGGTGACTTAACCTTAATCCTAAGTGGGTTGTGAACTCCTGTTTATGAGAATAATCCTTCTGTATAGGTGAGAGTGGCTATGGTAGCCGACTCAACAAGCTTACCATTTTGGAGATTTTTTCGAGTAAAGAGCTAGGAACACAACTATACGAGATGGAATTCACTCTTTCTCGACCTTAGGGAAAGTAGATAAATTACTCCTTTAATAGCTGATTTTGAGTCTTGAACAATAAGGCCTTGACCTCTCATTGGGCAGAGAGGTGTCAGTTTATAATTGGACTATAAATTGTTTGTTCTTTAGATGAATTAGTGGTACTTAAGGAGTTAGATGTAACTCAGGGGTAAAATGAAAATTTTCCCAATTGTAGTTATGAGCAATTTATGAAGGGTCGACTTGTTGTTGATTGGTTATATCCGTGGGTACAGAAATATATTTGCAGTGCAAAAAGTACAACTATCAGTCTTTAGTGAAGTGGTCGGTAGTTAATGAATATTGATTAATTTAATTAAAGAGTTTAATTAATTAATCTCATATCATATGCCCATAAGACCCTTTTGTTAGCTCGCTACAGGATAGTAATGAGAAATAATTTGAATTGTTCAAATCATTTGAAGGAATTTTATATTAATATGATTAATATATAATGTGGTTAATTATAAATGTGATCTATAATCCAAACTATGTAAGAAGAAATATTTGAATGAGATTTGAATACTAAGTTCATATAAATTGGATTCATATAGAATTACAATATAAGAGAGATTTACTTGAATAAGATTCAGATATTAGATTTATATGAATTCGATTCATGAAAAGATATATGCATATAAGTATGTGATATTATATGTTAATTAATTAACTCTATATTAAATATGATTTAATATAGTTATTAATTGATTAATTAATGGTTAATTAATTGATTAAGAAATGATGGAGAATGGAGGCTAGTATAAATATGTGATATGTATGTTAATTAATTAAATCTATATTATATATGATTTAATATATAGTTATTTAATTAGTATGTCATTAATTAAAGAATGGTTCTTTAATTAATTGTTTTTAAAGGTGAAAAAAGAAAGAACTTCATATAAATACATCTTTATAGCCCATTTTAGTATAAGGGTTTCATTTGATGAAAAAGCCTAGCCTCCACACAAAAACTCTCTCAACAAATTCTCTTTACCTCTTCCCCTTCCTCTTCTAATCTCTATAGACCACACTTCTACCCCTCGGAATCCAAGAGAAGAATAAGGTAACTCTTATGGTGGTATCCTTGCTCGTTGAAGAGGTGTTCGTGAGAAAAGCGAGAGAAAATCGTGAAGATCAGGATTTGACAAATGTGAGATCCTTTTTTCCTTCTCTTCCTCTTGCTATAGCATGCTTAATGTTGATGTTTATCCTCTATTTAGTGTAAATTGTTTACTATTTTTGTATTTTTTAAATCTGATTTTGAAATTGTACCGCGATTCAACTCTTTCGCAAGAATTCGATTCTCTTCAATTGGTATCAAAGCCCAACTTGTGCAATCTTGATTTTTGTTTTTTAGAAAAAAAAAAATCAGAATAGGAGGTGGTTGTGCATCCTGTTTTTTGAATTTTGGTTTTGTAAAATTGGATGTTTATAAATTTTTTGGCACTTAATTTTACGTTTTAATGCGATTAAAATGTAAGGGCCTATTGTTTTTTGGGCATTTAAAGTTTCTACCAAGTCTATAAGTTCGTGTTGATCGAGGAATAAGAGTTGTTGAAGAGTGGGGGTATTTAAATGACCCGACAACCAGAACAACCTAGACTACCCAACCCAAACTATAAGGGTTGGGTAGGGCTGGGTTGAATTTTTTCTATTTTTGCTGGGTTGGGTCTAGGGTTGAATAAAAAAAAATTGGATTGACAAAATCCAACCCGAATTACATATATACTAATAAAAAAATACTGTATATTTCTTTTAGTATATGAGTTTGTGATTTTTTTATGTTTTTCTTTTAAAAATGGTTTTTTTTTTTTTATAAAGTTTGTAATAGATATTATAGATATTTGGTATGTAAGAATTGAGTTTTATGATATTTTAATTATTAGATAGAGAGAATTACATTTAATTGTCATTTAAAGCCAAAGACATGTACCCCTTTAGGAGAAAAGAAACTATCTTTCTTTCTGAATTCATTAGTTCTTACATTCTCTCAGTTTAGTATGCGGATGTGCTAACCTTTAACACACAAAAATGTATTTTTTTTCAAGCTGAACATATTTTCAAAACAACTTTTTGAAAATATGACTTATCACTAAAACTATTCATACTCTATGAAATATTTAATAATAAAGTTTGGAGAAATTGAATTTCTCTTATAGTGATAAAAGCACCATATTCAGCATAAATAAACAACATTTTAATGTCTTCCACTACTTTAACTGAGTTGAGCTTCCCATTGCCATTAGTAGAACTATTCCACTGAATTAAGCATTCGCCAAGATTTACAATTTAATAGTAATGGAGAAAAATTATAATAATGAATCATTATTCAACTATCAAGGTGTGCATCTATATTCTCCACCAAGAACTTAGTAAATCAAATTTACTTATTCTTATTTTTCTTCCTCTTGAGATATTTCTAAGATTTCTCATAATGTGACATCTCAAACTAATTTGGAAACATTTTCCTCATCAACTTTAGTCATTATGATTATCTTGGACTCAGATAATGCTTAACTTTGGAGGTCATATAACTTCCCATGACTCCAACATACATTACGTTTCCTCATGACTTTATCTTATAGTCCAGACACATCATATGTTATCTAGACAATAAAAGTAAGCTATCACTACAAAAATTATTCATGAACACTTCATGAATTGGCAATAATTCCTTTTGAGAACATTCCCAAATAAAAGACAAAATTACACTGCCACTATGTATTGATGACATTTTCAAAGTAACATATTTATCAACCCTTTTGATTTATATTGATAATTAAAAAAATAAAACCTTGAAAGAAATTTGACATAACTTTAAATTATATAAAACATGTCAATTGATTGATGCAATCCATTATTCATTTTGATTCAACATAGAAATTAAAAGAATGAATCCAATAGATTTAATATAAATCTCATTCATATTAATTCGAAATTTTTATTGCTATAATACCCTAGTGAGTTAGAATAAAAGGCCTCGTAGGACAGTTAGTTACTCCTTCACTGGATTGAGAAATTTTCAACCAAATATTACACTAGAATAACTCTTATTCCTATGATATTTAGTTACAATATTTTGGTCAAGAAACCATTAACTTACTTAAAAATTTCTCATAAGTGTTGTTGGGTTTTATGTCCTAAAAACTCGCAGTTTGTAAAATGATAAACATTTTCTATGATCAATATATTTATTATTGATCTCATAAATTGTATGAAAGTCTAAATCCAATAAACTAAGACCCATGACTATAGTATGAGTACTTGAACTTTATGTGGAGACATAAGAGTGGATCGGTTCGAGTAAATAGTCAAAATGATCTATGGTACATGAATGAGGTTGGGTACCTTATTCTAGTAACACCATTGAATGTGGCCTACTTTGTAGTTGTTAAAAAGAGTTGTAAAGTGCTACATACGATGTGATCTTAATTCGTACATGTTATGACATGAGGAGTGAAGGCGTCCTATGCAATGAGTTTGCATAAGATCAGAACCAAGAAATAAGTCATTCTTACTTTATAACGTTGTTTACTATTTAAGACTGACTATTTCACCTAGATGACCTAGGTTAACTCAATCTTAATCCTAAGCTAGCTATGAACTCCTGTTTATTCGGGATTATCCTTTGATCTGCAAATGGTGAGAGTAGTCCAATAGCACTGCTCAATAAGCTTAACATTTTGGGAATAATACTGGATGAATAGCTGGGGATATAGCCTTGCAAGATGGAGTTCACGCCTACCCGATTTAGGGATAGAAGAAAGGTTGTTCTCTCAAGTACTGAATCTAGATCTTGAACAAAGGGCCCCACCCTCTCACTGGGATGAGAGAGTTTGGTTTAGTGATTGGATCACAAACCAGTTGTTCATTAGAGGATCAGTAGGGACTTGAGGAATAAGACATAATCTCGAGGGTAAAACAGATATTTGACCCAACCGTTATTACGAAAAACCTGTGAAGGGTCGACTTGCTAATTATAGTTAAATCATGTGGACATAATATATCTACAGTGAGGGGAGTGCAACTATGGGCTTTAGTGGAATGACCCATTTGTTAACAAATGGAGATTAATTTGGTCTAATGAGTTTAGCTAATTAATCTCAAATCGTTGGAGTCCATAATCTGTAGGTCCGCGAAGTCCCCCTACTAGCTCGTAACGGACTAGCTCTAGAATAGCTGATAAGTTAATTTGAAACGTTCAAATTAGAATTAAGGGAATTAGTAATTATATGAGATATAATTATATGTTTAATTTTAGAATTAAACGGAATAGAAGAATTTATATATTTAAATATGATTTAAATATATAAATATGGATATGTGTTAAAATTAATTTAATATTTGATATTAAATTAATTAAGTTTTATTTAATAATTAATTTATGAAATTAATTAATTTTTAATTTTTAAAATCAAATAGTTTTTTTAAATCAAAATTTGATTTTTAGATAAAATTGGAAAACAAAACAGAAAATAGAAAAATGGTTTTTTCCATTATCCATCTATGAACTAGCTCATACATAAAGCAACATCTTGGCCTTGTCTTCTTCAAGCATGAGCTGCAACTCATGCAGCTCTTCTCTTTGTATGTTGATCTGCATTATAAGGAAAAGATTGGAGTGAAAATGGGGCATGCAATCCATAGAGTTTTTTAGAGAAAAATTCAGTTTGAAGAATCGTTCCTCAACAAGGTTGCAGCAGTGAGCTTTTCTCCTTCATCCCTTTATTCAAGCTTGTTTTGAGTCTCACCACTCAATCTAGAACACCAAGAGAATACTGGGGAAGATCTTGAGGTGGTCTACAACAAGATTTGGAGAAGATTGCAACTGAAGAAGAAGCTTTGAAGAACTTTTACAAGAGGTATGTCTTGAAATCTATTTTTTCTACAGAAGCATGCTTTATATTATGCCAAAATTAGTGAATTTGAATGCTTAGATGATCCTTGTGCTTCCGCTGCTATTGATACAATCCTACAAGTATAATCCTTCATTTTAGACTCTAGAGTTCTACCCCAATGAGCCAACCATAAGGAAAAATCAATTGGCGCAAAAACTGAAGTAATCCTTTTCATTTCTGGAGTTTAAGTAAAAGTTCATGCAAACACCAACTATAGGGGGACACAAGCAAAGGTGTCTCGAGGCCGAGCATGAAAGTTTACTATAAACCAATGAAGAAGATCATGGGATGTGTTGACACACTGCCCTTTCCCATTTACTATAAACACTTTCGCCATTCACCTTGGTATTGACCTATGCAAACACCATGCATAGGTGGGACACAAGCAAAGGTGTCTCGAGACCGAGCATAAAAGTTTATTGTAAACCAATAAAGGAGATCGTGGGATGTGTTGACACACTTCCCTCTCCCATTTACTATAAACGCTCTCTCTATTCACCTTGGTATTGACCTATGCAAACACCATCCGTAGGAGGACACAAGCAAAGGTGTCTCGAGGCCGAGCATAGATCTCACGCTGTGAACTATTTAGGGAGTTTAACTCTTATATTAGATAGTTTAACAATATATTATTCTTGTTTATTAAACACTTTAATAAACCTAATTATTTATTGCATGCTTATAACATTATTTTCTAATTCACTTTCAGTTCCCAAGTAGGGGTATTTCGTTATAAATTCCTTAGATAAAGGTCCCTTATAGACAATTATGTTATAAATTTGATCTTTTATTATTTTCATTTTAATCCTATTAAAAAGAAAATAAAATATTAACATATTTCTTATCACATTAGAAATATGCTAACATAGGTCTAGGTGAAATCAATTTTAAACTATTTAAAATTAATTTTAACCTATGTTTGCATGAAACTCTTGATTATAAATTTTAGTTCTAATTTCATTAAACTTATAACACTTATAAAGATTAATGAAACAATTAAAACCTAAGCTATGTATTTAATGACATACATAAAAATATAACAATTATATTTCTAAGGTAATGTCATGCTTCATGCATTTCCATTTTTATTATATAATTAATAATATAACACTTACATTATCCAATAATGAAAATATACAACACATCCACCACATAATATAACACTTATAATATACATCATACAATATAACTCTTATATCAAAAAATCATGCATGGGCATGTTATTATGCATGCAATCATAAAATATAGTTCTTATATTAAACATGATACATAAGCATGCTTAACTAAATCATGCAACTATGTAATATAACTCTTATATTAAAATTGATGCATGATTTTATGTTTATCCTATGGTGGGATTTTAATATATATGGCATACAAGATTCTACATAAATAATAATTCATACATCACATATATAATGATATAAATAAGTAACAATAGACCAAAATTGGCATCCTAAGAAATTAATTAAATTATATAACATTTATATTAACTTAATTAAACAAAAAACAAATAAATAATTAACTGATTACAAATTAATTATATAAAACTGAAAATAAAGTAAAAAGCTGCTTCAGAATCGCTGCACCAGCTCGAACCCACGATCTCAACTAGTCTAATGCACATAAATCATAAATGATAATAATAAGTCTGAAAACAATTCTTAATAGTAAGTTTCAAACAACAAAACTGAAAGTTGAAAAAAAAACATGGAAAGAAATCTAAATATCATGAGCAAAAGCATAAAACTAAAACTGGTCTCAGTGGCTCGATCACAAATTTCGCTTGTCAATTGTTGGTGTGTCTCTACCTTTACTTGAAATAAAAGCATGAGAAAGGATAAGTATAAAATACTAAGTAAGTAACCCCACTACTGGGGTCGGGTTAGGTATCTATGTCCTCTAGATACCTACCTTTGGTGAAACATAAAAACTGCTCTAGTCCTCATGGGACACATACTTACATGAAAAATTGATTTCTATCCTACTATAGTTAAGTATGCCCACTACCCCTCGTGAATCCCAAAGGAAACACAACCCCTAGTGAATCCGAAAGGAAACACAACCTGGGTGAATCCTGAAGGAAACACAACCTGGGTGAATCTCGAAGGACACACAACCCCTGGTGAATCTCGAAGGACACACAACCCCTGGTGAATCTCGAAGGACACACAACCCCTGGTGAATCCCGAAGGAAACACAACCCCTAGTGAATCCCGAAGAAAACACAATATCTGGTGAATCCCGAAGGAAACACAATATCTGGTTGGCATCTAACTAATCAGTAAAGACACTATCACAGTCTCAAAATCACAATTATCACAATATGGTTTTATAACATACGTATACACCTCCACATCATGGCTATACAACATGCATATATGCCTCAATATTCAAATACAATATCAGTGAATCAAGTATCATCAATTACTAGTATGCAAGTATCTACGTGCACAAATAAATCTTTTAGCTTCTCATACAAGAACATATATCGAGTCTACTATAATATCCATCTATCAAGCTATTGTTCTGTCATAATATTCATCTATCATGCTGGTATATATCTAGTGTATGGCCCGTGGGCAGTTCCAATAGTAAGATTACTTACCTCGAATCGAAAGTCCAAAATTAATCCAAGCAAATAGTCGTTATCAAAATAAATCCTGAATTAATTCCCCTAGCACAAAACACAAACACTCAATTTTTAATCCTTGGAGCCAAAACGAAAGCATACAAGATTTATTCCAACGATCACCAATTAACTTACCCAAACAAAGCTTGATCAACAAACACTTCCAAGATTTCAACTTCAAAATCTTCCCTTAATCATATTTTAATTCCAATAGACGATGACTTAGAACCTTCAAAATACGAGAGTTAAGCCAACATTTACTCCAATAACTAGTGGGTGCCCAGAAACCAACAACGAGAACCACAAACCTTATAAAAATTTCTTGTCCAATCTTGCCTCGAGCTGGACGGACAGCAGTGCAAATCCCTCTCAAAACTTTGACCTAAGACTTAAATGCAATGGGTAATGATAAAACCAAGCCAAAAATTAGTGGGCATTCCCAAAATATTCTTCAAGAAACCCAACCCACAAAGAAAATAGATCTTACCCCAAATCCAAAAGTTCGACAAAACCCAACGACGGAAAACTTACCCAAAGCAGATTCGACGGCAACCACGGCAGCTGTAGGGGCTGGATGGCGCACGATAGAGTTCGGACCGACGGCTGGCTGGACGGAGAAGTGGTGGTGGATCTAGAAGAGCGGCGGCTTCATCCGAAGAAAGCGCCGCAGACGCGACGGTGTAGATAAGGCAGCGCAGACGAGCGTGGTTGGGACAGCGTGAGGCTGGGTGGAGCGGCAAGCTCGGATCAACGGCGGTCTGGACGAGCGACAAAAAAGATCGAGGCGATTGGATGGCTGGTCGAGATCGACGGCGAGTAGCAGTGGAGATCGGCTACTAGGCTCGGGCAGCGGCGGTCTGGACGAGCGGCTGAGGAGATCAAGTGACTGGGCGATGGGTTGAAGGCAACGAGAAGGAAAATTTCGAGGGAGGGGGGCGCACGTCGTGATGAAGAAGGAGAAGGGAACATTTTTTTTATATATAAAAAGATAATAATAATAATAACTAAAAAGGAAATAAAATAAACTTTATTTTATTCCTTTATTTATTCCACTTTATTTTATGAACTTCCTTTCTTTTCCAAAAATAAAATTAATTCCTGCCATTAATTTTCAAATTGAATAATTTCAACATCAAATCCATTAATTTCTCACAATTACACTTGAAGTCCAAATTTTCAAAAATGCCCTCAAATAATAAAAATTACTGAAATTACATTAATAAAAAAAATGTGGGGTGTTACATTGTTCCCTCCTCAAAGAACTTTCATCCTCGAAAGTTCGTTCCTGAAAAAGCTCTGAGTACTAGGCCTTCATCTCATCCTCTCGCTCCCAGGTAGTCTTCTTGAACTGGTGATTCTGCCACAGGAATTTCACAAATGAAATTTCCCTGCGATGCAATGTCTTTACCTCTCGCGAGGATCTCTATTGGTTTTTCTTCGTAGCCCAAGTTATCATTCAACTGCAAGGGCTCAAAGTCAACTACATGGGACGGGTCTATCATATACTTCCTCAGCATCGAAACATGGAAGACATTATGAACTGAAGACAGTGCTGGAGGCAATGCCAAACGGTAAGCTCTAATGCAACTCGTTCCAAGACTTCGAAAGGTCTAATGAATCTCGAACTCAACTTCCCTTTCCTACCAAATCTCAAAATACCTTTCATGGGTGCCACCTTTAAGAACACTTTAACATCAACCTCAAATTCCAGGTCCTTACGTCTCACATCGGCATAGCACTTCTGTCTGCTCTGAGCTGTTTGCATATGAGCTCTGATCTTCTGTATTGCCTCATTCATGGTCTGCACTAGTTCAGGTCCTAGCAATTTCCTCTGTCCTACCTCATCCCAACACACAAGAGACCTGCAACTCTTTCCACAAAGGGCCTCAAATGGTGACAACCCAATAATGGATTGGTAGTTGTTATTATAAGCAAACTCCATCAAATGCACGTGAGCATCCCAGCGTCCTGAAAACTCTATAGCACAAGCACGCAACATGTCTTCCAATATCCGATTCAATCATTTTGTCTGTCCATCAGTCTATGGGTGAAATTTATATTGAAATCCACCGGGTCCCCAAAGCTACCTGAAGACTCTTCCAGAAGTTAGATGTGAAACGAGGGTCTCTGTTTAACACGATGGACACAGACACTTCATGCAATCTCACCACCTCCTTCATATATAATTGTGCCCACTTATTTACCAAAAAGGTGGACTTTCCAAGTATGAAATGTGCTAATTTTGTAAGTCTGTCTACCACAACTCAAATTACTGTGAAACCTTTGACTGTTCATGGCAACACCACGATGAAGTCCATAGACACATGCTCTCACTTCCATTCTGGCACACTCAATGGTTGTAACAAGCTTGCTGGCTTCTGCCTCATGGCTTTCATCTGCTGGCACACCAAGCACTTACTGACGAACTCTACAATCTCTCTTTTCATATCATTCCACCAGTAATAATGTTTCAAGTCTTGATACATCTTGGTGCTGCCGGAATGAATCGAAAATAAGAAACTGTGAGCCTCTGACAACAACTCATTCTTAATATCATTATCTGTTGGCACGCATAAACGTCTCTGATAGAGGAGACCACCTCCCGCTGATACCGAGAATTCGCCATCCTGGCCTGACTCTACCCTACGAACTCTCTTCTCTAGATAAAGGTCACAACGCTACGCATCAATAATTCGCTGCCTTAGACTCGGTCGCACTGACAATTGCACTAACTGTGTCGTGACCTTCCCCACTGCCACTACAATTTCTGGCCACTCTAGTTCCTTGCACAAATGAGTCTATCTATGAGGGCTGCTGAATGAGCCACCTTTCTACTTAGGGCATCTGCCACTACATTTGCCTTTCCTAGGTGGTACAAAATTTCACAATCATAATCCTTCACCAGCTCTAACCACCTTCTTTGCCTCATGTTCAACTCCTTCTGAGTGAAAAAGTACTTTGAACTCTTGTGGTCGGTGAAGATCTGTATCCTCTCTCCATATAAGTAGTGCCTCCAAATCTTGAGAGCGAAAACCACTGATGCTAATTCCAAGTCATGTGTGGGAGAATTCTGTTCATGCTTCTTTAACTGAGGTGAAGCGTAAGCAACTACTCTGCCCTGATGCATTAGTATGCATCCCAACCCCTTTTTGGATGCGTCACTGTAAATGACAAAACCACCTGATCCATCTGGTACTATAAGAACTAGGGTTGAAACCAACCTCTTCTTACAAGCCTCATTCCAAACGAAAGGGGCTCCCTTCCGGGTCAACTGAGTCAATGGGGCACCTATGCGAGAGAAGTCCTTTACAAATCATCTATAGTAGCCGGCAAACCCTAGGAAACTGTGCACCTCATTAACTATGGTTGGACGAGCCCAACTCGTAACTGCCTCAATCTTGTAGGATCACAGAGACACCTTCCTTCGATACTACATACCCTAGGAAGGACGTCTGCCTCAACCAAAACTCACATTTAGAAAACTTAGCATACAAATTATTGGCCCTCAACATCTCCAAAACTTTCTGCAAATGCTCCTCGTGTTTGGCCTCTATCTTGGAATAAACCAAGATGTCATCAATAAAAACAAGCACAAAGGTGTCAAGGAATTCCTTGAACCCTATTCATCAAATCCATGAACACTGTTGGGGCATTCGTTAGACCGGACAACATCACTATGAACTCATAATGCTATACCTCGAACGAAAAGTTGTCTTGGGTATGTCACTGTCCTTTATTCTCAACTGATGGTATCCTGACCAGAGATCAATCTTTGAGAACATCGTAGCTCTCTGCAACTGGTCGAACAAGTCATCAATCCTGGGGAAGGGTTGACGATCACCTTGTTCAGCTCTCTGTAATCAATGCACAGACGTAACGATCCATCAATCTTTTTCACAAACAAAACAGGTGCACCCCATGGTGACACGCTAAGGCATATGAAACCCTTGTCCAACAACTCCTGCAATTGGACCTTCAGTTCCCTCAACTCTGCTGGTGCCATCCTGTATGGAGCCTTCGAAATAAGGGTTGTGCCTAACTCCAACTCAATAGCGAAATCTATCTCCCGCTGCGGGGGCAGTTGATGCATTGATTTATGCGATGAAATAATGGTAAAGAATATGATGGTGGAAGATGCGTTGTGCATGCAAGTTTTCTCAGCAAGATCCAAGCATAAATCCTACTGAGTTACCTGGTAATCCTAGGGTCGAACACAAGGACTAGGGAAACAGAATGCGATGGTAATTTTAGATGCGCCCACCTTGATGCGCAGGCTCTATGCGGCCACCTTCTTGAGCAGATTTTCGCGAGCGCAAATGATCTCATAGCCTTGCGGTCGCAATCTCTTAATGCGCTCGGACGTGAATTTCTTCGGATCGCATTTCCGTCTTACATCAACGCATTTTCCTGCATAAAATACATAAGTTAACTATTTTAATGCGATGGATGCATGTGATCGCAATATTGTGAACTTAATGCTTTTGGACGCAATATTATATATTTTTACCGCCGCAATCCATCATTGTTTTATAACTTTGCGCTGTAATACGTGCATTTATGCCCGTTATCAGCAGTCCAGGAAGATCCTCTGGAAAAACATCTAGAAAATCTATCACTATTGGCTCTGAAGTCAAGGTGACTTCAGCCTTTCTAGTGTCAACCATACTGGCCATAAAGCCCCAGGCTCCTTGGTCAAACAGTCTACTGGCCTTTAATGCTGAAATCACTTTGGGTATGACCACGGTCCCAATCCCTTTAAATTTAAAACTGGCTTCTGTAGGGGGGTTAAAGATGACCTCCTTACGGGAGCAATCTATGCTGGCAGGATTAGCAGCAAACCAATCCATGCCCAATATCACATCAAAATCACACATATCTAAAATTATCAAGGTCACATCTAATGCGTGATTTGCTGTCTCTACCTGGCATGCTTTTATTTTTTTTGTAGCTAATATGATCTTTCCTAATGGAGTTGAAATAGACAGTGCAAAGGGCAAAGGTTTTGACTAAATGGCATGCCTTACAAATATGGAAGATATAAACGAGTGCGAAGAGTCAGAGTCAAACAAAACTAAAGCATGGTGCCCCAAAATGGGAAGCATACCTATCACCACTGGGCCTAACTTCTCGGCCTCACGTCGAGTGGTAGAAAACACCCTACCCTGCTGCTACTGACGACTCGAGCCTCCCTGAAATGAGCTTACATGCTGGCCCTGTCTCTTATACACATCTAGATGTGTATAAGAGACAGGCCAAAAACGAGCTTATGGGTTGGCCCTTAAGTTCAGGCACGTTCCTCCTTGGGCATTTCTCTTATATATGCCCCTTCTGGCCACATCAAAAACATATTCCAGAGTCGCCTAGGCAACATCCCGAGTGTCGCCTACCATAAGTAGTACATATCGGCCTATCCTCCTTGATAGTCACAACTTGGGATCCCTGATGTCCCCACTGACGTGGAGCATTCACTGTGTTTTGGTTCCTCAGTTGATGCTCAGGAGCCCTGGGCTCAGCCTTTCTTTTCTAACCTATAGAGGTCCCAACCTCGAGCGACCTCCTGTACTCTTCTCCCGCCTAGAAGTCAGCATCAATCCTCATGGCGGCCCGCAGTGCCGCAACATAAGTCTTGAAGTCCAAGGCATGTACCATACCTCGCAGTCCACTCCTCAAACCCTGGATGAATCTCTCTGTCCTTGTTGCCTTGGTGGTTACTAGTTTAGGAACAAAGTGGGAAAACTTATCAAATTCTTTCTCATACTCCTCCATCAACATAACTCCCTATCTCTAGTTCAAGAATTCTGCCTGTTTGTTGTACCGGGTGTTGGCTAAAAAATACTTCTCCTAGAAATGCTCCTTAAACTGCTCCCAGGTTACAAGTTCCCCACCAGTATCAATCATTTTCTCTACTGAACGCCACCAGATTTCTGCGTTGCCAGTCAACACGAAAACTGCACATTGGAGCTTGTGCTCTTCCGGGCACCTCATAAAATGGAAAATCGTCTCGATAGATGACAACCACATCTCTGCTTTGATGGGGTCCCCCCAACAATTCATCAAATGAGCGAGGGTAAAACTTCCTAAAATCCCTTAGATGTTTAGCTCAAGAGACTGGCCCTGCATGTCTCTATTTTGCGGTCGAGTCTGTTGTAACTGCTCGGTGGTACGCGTTCCTCTTGAGGCTGGTTCTAGGCAATCTGTCCTGCCATCGTGTTACGATCAGTTTCTGTAGTTTTTCATTAGGGAGGATGCAACAGCTTCACTGATTCTGGCTTCCATTGCCTTCTCATCGACTTGGGTCAAAGGTGGATTTGGAGCTGTCGGGACAATCTGGCTACTCTTAGCTCCCTCTTTCTGCACCCCTTCTTTAACAGTATTTCTTGTTCTAGGTTTAGGTGTCATGTCCTGTTATGAACTCATAAATAAGCTATCTACCTCTGGTCTTTCTCAGAAATTATGCTATTAAAACATTACATCACTAATCTCATATATGCACTGAAAACTTTCATTAGTACGATATACCTGACGATGACGAGGAATCCGTTACTGGGCCACATGGACTACCTAGACTTACGTAGCAAGTCTACAGAACCCAAAACATGGGCTCTAATACCAACTGTAACGACCCGACCCCCTAGGACTTAACTTAGGTTGTTCTAAATACATGCATGCATGAAACTTAAAATGACACCCTTTTATGGTGAAATAAATGCTAAATAAATAAGGTAAGTTCAAAAGCCCTTCATTAAATTCAAATATTAAAACAAATAATAGGATATCCATAAATCATAAATGATAATAATAAGTCTAAAAATAATTCTTAATAGTAAGTTTCAAACAGCAAAGCTGAAAGTTGAAAAAAACATGGAAAGAAATCTAAATATCATGAGCGGAAGAATAAAACTGGTCCTAGTGGCTCGATCACGAATTCCACTTGAAAGAAATCCTGTAAACCAATGAAGGAGATCGTGGGATGTGTTGACACACTTCCCTTTCTCATTTACTAAAAACACTCTCTTCATTCACCTTGGTATTAACCTATGCAAACACCATCCGTAGGGGGACACGAGCAAAGGTGTCTCCAGATCGAGCATATATCTCACAGTGTGAACTATTTAAGGAGTTTAACTCCTATATTAGATAGTTTAACAATATATTGTTCTTGTTTATTAAATATTTTAATAAACCTAATTACTTATTGCATGATTATAACATTATTTTCTATTTCACCTTCAGTTCCCAAGAAGGGGTATTTCATTATCGTCAGCTTAAATACCTCAGCCTTAGACAGAATATTCCTTAGATAAAGGTCCTTATAGACAATTATGTTATAAATTTGATCTTTTATTATTTTCATTTTAATTTTATTAAAAAGAAAATAAAATATTAACATATTTCTTATCACATTAGAAATATGCTAACATAGGTCTAGGTGAAATCAATTTTAAACCATTTAAAATTAATTTTAACCAAATTCTTGATTATAAATTTTAGTTCTAATTTCATTATACTTATAACACTTATAAAGATTAATGAAACAATTAAAACCTAAGCTATGTATTTAATGACATACATAAAAATATAACAATTATATTTCTAAGGTAATGTCATGCTTCATGCATTTCCATTTTTATTATATAATTAATAATATAACACTTACATTATCCAATAATGAAAATATACAACACATCCACCACATAATATAACACTTATAATATACATCATACAATATAACTCTTATATCAAAAAATCATGCATGGGCATGTTATTATGCATGCAATCATAAAATATAGTTCTTCTATTAAACATGATACATAAGCATGCTTAACTAAATCATGCAACTATGTAATATAACTTTTATATTAAAATTGATGCATGATTTTATGTTTATCCTATGATGGGATTTTAATATATATGGCATACAAGATGCTATATAAATAATAATTCATACATCACATATATAATGATATAAATAAGCAACAGTAGACCAAAATTGGCATCCTAAGAAATTAATTAATTTATATTAACTTAATTAAACAAAAAACAAATAAATAATTAATTGATTACAAATTAATTATATAAAACTGAAAATAAACTAAAAAACTACTTCAGAATCGCTGCACCAGCTCGAACCCACGATCTCAACTAGTCTAATGCACACACAAAAGAAACTCGGAGCGTCGCAACATTGCAACGAGGTGTTGTGACGTTGGTCTTGGTGTTGTCAAAGCATCGTGACACTCCGCGCAGTGTTGCAACACAGTGGCTAAAGTGTAGCAATGCTGGACTTTCTGCCTTGCAGCATAAGGCAAGTGTGGTACGCTCCAACCCTACGCTCTAAGGCAGAAGACTTACTCTATTTCGCCCTTTAATCTGATTTGCTTTGTTCTTGCTCCAGATTTCTCCAAATTGAAGCAAGAACCTGATCACCAGCGACACTAACAAAATTACAGACTCGATAGCAAAATTTAAACGCCTAAAACACCAGGCAATTACAACTTTAAACTTTAAAGAAGATAATCTAGTCAATTTTGAAACATTCATGTGCAAACCATCATACATTCACAATGCAGTGTTAAAACCCACCAAAACCCTAAAATTAAGTCAGAAAACAAAATTCAAAGATGATATGACTCTGATACTAATTGAAGATAATTGATTTTCTGCACAGCGGAAGCAAATGATCACTTGTCTTTGAAATCATTTTATAGAACTTAATTAAACAGAGGAATAATTATAACGATCCGACCCCCTAGGACTTAAGTTAGGCCGTTACTAAATACATGCATGCATGGAACTTAAAACAACATCCTTTTTTAAATTCAAAAATAAATAAGGTAAGTTCAAAAATCCTTCATTAAATTCAAATATTAAAACAAATAATAGGATACCCATAAATCATAAATGACAATAACAAGTTTGAAAACAATTCTTAATAATAAGTTTCAAACAGCAAAACTGAAAGTTGAAAAAAACATGGAAAGAAATCTAAATATCATGAGTTGAAGCATAAAACTGGTCCTAGTGGCTCGATCACGAATTCCGTTTGTCAATCATCGGTATGTCTCTACCTTTACCTGAAACAACCGTATGAAAAAGGATGAGTATAAAATACTCAGTAAGTAACCCCACTACTGAGGTCAGGTTGGGCATCTATGTCCTCTAGATGCCTACTTTTGATGAAACATAAAAACTACTCTAGTCCTCATGGGACACATGTCCTACCATTACCCCTGATGAATCCCGAAGGAAACACAATCCCTAGTGAATCCCAAAGGAAACATAATCCCTGGTGAATCCCGAAGGAAACACAATATCTAGTGAATCCCAAAAGAAACACAATACCTGGTGAATCCAAACACAATATCTAGTTGGCATCTAACTAATCAGTAAAGACATTATCACAGTCTCAACATCACAATTATCACAATATGGTTTTATAATAGACGTATACACCTCTACATCATGGCTATACAACATGCATATATGTCTCAATATCCTCATATCAAATACAATCTCAGTGAATCAAGTATCATCTATTACTAGCATGCAAGTATCTACGTGCACAAATAAATCTTTTAGCTTCTCATACAAGAACATATATCGAGTACTATACTATCCATCTATCATGCTATCGTTCTGTCATAATATTCATCTATCATGTTGGCATATATCTAGTGTATGGGCCGTGTGCAATTCCAATAGTAAGATTACTTACCTCGAATCGAAAGTCCAAAATTAATCCAAGCAAATAGTCTCTATCAAAATAAATCCTGAATTAATTCCCTTAGCACAAAACACAAACACTCAATTTTTAATCCTGGGAGCCAAAACGAAAGCATACAAGATTTATTCCATCGATCACCAATTAACTTACCCAAACGAAGTTTGATCAACAAACATTTTCAAGATTTCAACTTCAAAATCTCCCCTTAATCATATTTTAATTCCAACGGACGGGACTTGGACCCTTCAAAATACGTGAGTTGAGCCAATATTTACTACAATAATGAGTGGGTGCCCAAAAACCAACAACGAGAACCACAAACCTCATAAAAATTTCTAGTCCAATCTTGCCTCGAGCCGAACGGACAACAGTGCAAATCCCTCCAAAAAAAACTCGACGTAAGACTTAAAGTGCAATGGATAATGACAAAACCAAGCCAAAAATTAGTGGGCATTCCCAAAATTCTTCAACCCAACCAACAAAGAAAATGGATCTTACCCCAAATCCAAAAGTCCGACAAAAACCAACGACGGGAAACTTACCCAAAGCAGATCCGACGGCAACCACGGCGGCAGCAGGTGCTGGGCGGCGTGCAACAGAGATCGGACCGACGGCTGGCTGGACGGAGAAGTGGTGGTGGAATCTGGAAGAGCGGCGGCTTCGTCCGGAGAAAAGCGTCGTAGACGCGACGGTGCGAATGAGGCAACGACGACGAGCGTGTGGTCAGAGCGGCGCGAGGCTGGACGGAGCGGCAAGCTCGACCGACGACGGTCTGGACAAGCGGCGGAGGAGATTGAGGCGGCTGACCGGATGGTCGAGATCGGCGGCGAGTAGCGATGGAGATTGGCTACTGGATTTGGGCGGCGGCAGTCTGAACGAGCGGCTGAGCGATGGGCTGAAGGCGGCGGGACGGAAAATTTCGAGGGAGGGGGGCGCCGCGGCGTGATGAAAAAGGAGAAGGGAAACATTTGTTTTTTTTTATAAATAATATAATAATAATAAAATAAACTTTATTTTATTCTTTTCCATATTCCACTTTATTTTATTAATTTTCTTTCCCAAAAATGAAATTAATTCCTACCATTAATTTTCAAATTGAATAATTTCAACGTCAAATCCATTAATTTCCCACAATTACACTTGAAGTCTAAAATTCCAAAAATACCCTCAAATAATAAAAATTATTGAAATTACATTAATAAAAAAAATGTTAGGTGTTACAATAACAAAAACTTATAGGATAAACATCCACCCTTAAGCATGCTTCTACGAATACATAAAGGTTTAAGGAAAGAAATTAAACTTAATACATAAAGGTTTAAGGGAAGAAATTAAACTTACCCTTGAAGATCTCATCTTCTCGCTTCCTCTCTGATGGTCACGATCATGAACAAAACTTCTTCTTTTGAACCCGAACACCATGAACAAGGTCGTGGCTTCCTTTCAGTAAAAGGGATTAAGATTGTTCTTGAGAGAGAAGGTTTTTCACAGAGGAAAAGAGGAAAATCAAGAGGTAGAGAATTTTTTGTGCAGAACCCTTCTACAATAAATAACCCTCTCCTCTTTTCACTCCCCATGAGAGAAAAAATATTGAGGGAGGTATCTTAACTCCCCTATTAATTGTATCTTATACCACTAATTCCCTTTAATTAATTTGAATGATTTAAATTAAACCAAAATTAATTTGGTTCTCTTTATTTCTCACTGAGTTAACAAGGGGATCTTACAGACCTACAAATTGAAACTCCAACGATACAAGATTAATTGATTAAAATCTTTAATCAAATTAATCAAAAATTTTAACTATCGATCACTTCACTAAAGACCTAACTGTACTCTTCGTACTGTAGATATATTTCTGTGTCCATTGGATATAACCAATCAATAGTGCATTAACTCTTCACAAATTGCTCGTAATTATAACTGGGTCAAAATTACCATTTTACCCTTGTTGCATCTAACTCATTAAGTATCACTGATCCCTCTAATGAACTTAGTCATAGTCTCACTATAACTAGATCCCTCTCTGACCAATGAAAGGGTGAGGCCCCTCATTGCTCAAGACCTGGAATCAGCCTTTAAGGGAGCAATTCATCTACTTGCCCTAACAAAGGGAAGGAGTGAACTTCATCTTGTGTCGTTGAGTTTCCAGCTTCCACTCAAATAAATCCCCAAAATGGTAGGCATATTAAGCCGACGAATCTGACCACTCTCACCCATACAAATCAAAGGACTGCCACCATAGGCAGGAGTTCACAACTCACTCAAGATTAAGGTCAAGTCACTTATGTTCATCCTGGTGAAATGTAAGTCTCTTCTAGCAACGGTGTTATAAAGAGAGACTCAATATTTCATGCTCCGGTCTTATATAAACTCTTTGTATAGGATATCTCTACTCACATATCTCCACATGAATGATCAGGATCAAATCATTTGTAACAGTTTACAACAATTATAATATTTACAAAGTGGGTCATATCAGTAGTGTTACCAGGATAAGGTACCCATCCTTATCTATATACTATAGACTATTTAGGTTACTACTTGAACATGATCCATTTATATGTCTACCGCATACATGTTTATGTTACATAAAATAACATTGGATCTTTCTTTAATGAATTATTGCATATAAAATAATCAACCATTGATTCAAATAACATATAACTACGAGACTTTAGGGCATACATCCCTTCATCAACAATCCTACAACATATTTTAACAATCATCAGTCTTATAATAGTCGGAAGTCGTTGTCAAAGATGATTTTTTCTGGAGTTTGTAGTCATACATGGTTGTCAGAGTTTGTCGTCGAAGGTAGTTTTTGAAGCTTGAAGTTGGTCGTGCGAAAGTGGTCGTCAAAGTTGATCATCAAAGATGGTTTTCGATGGAGTTTGTATTTGGAGGTGGTTGTTGGAGACCAAAGTTAGTCGCATGAAGGTGATACTGGAGTTGGTTGCTGGAGTTTGTCATCAGAGGTGGTTATCGAACCCTAAAGTTGGTCGTGGAATTGCTTGCTCGAAGGTGGTCATTGAAGACCATCTAAGGTGATTTTTGTCAAAGCCTGAAATTGGTCGTGGGAGTTGGCCACGTGAAGGTGATTATCGGAGTTAGGTCACCAAAGTTCTCATCGAAGGTGATTTTCGGAGCTCGAAATTAGTTTTCAAAGTTGGTCATCAAAGTTTTCATCAAAGGTGGTTGTCAAAGCCTGGAGTTGGTTCCTAGAGTGTGACAGTGACAATCGCCGACAGTAGTTGATGGATGGAGTTATTGAAAACATTGAATAAGAGAAATTTGTGGTGAGTTGGTAAAATATACCAACTCAACTCCACCACAATTTAAAGTTGGTAGGCCAAATATTGAGTTGGTATATTATACCAACTCAATTATGAAGGAACCCTTTGAAAAGTCCTTGAGCGGAACACAAGATTGTTCCAATTTTCCAATTTCACAGAACACATAATTTTTACAGATGAATAGAAAAAAAAATATGCATTTAATTTAGAAATTTACAGCATGCTTAAAATGAAATATATAAATTAAAAATAGGTTTCAGAACTCATACCTTTGAAGAACGATTCTTCAAATGAATCCCTTAAATCGACGAACACCAACACAAAATTTCCTCTATATTTTTAAGGATGAGAACCCAAGAGTTATGGGATTTAGCTATTTTGGTTGGGAATTTGAGGAGGATGAGAGGATATGATTGAAAAGGAAAAACCCAGAACAGTTTTGTATCCTCTTCATAAGAAAAGAGATGATATCTCACTAACACGTACTGGAGAGAAAGATGGGGTAACTCCCTCCAAAAAAATGATTTTAAGTAAATTGAATAATTAATTTATTCAATAAATCATTTAACATATAAATTTATATGATAACTACCTTATCATATAATATATGCATTAAACTATATGTTATATCAAATATAACATATAACCTATAATTTCTATATTATTTCATATACAATATAATCTATAGTTTATATTCTCTCATTAATGACATTTAAAATAAATCCCATTTAAAATAAATTTAATTATATGAATCAAATTCATATAATTAATATTTGAATCACATTCAAATATTTGTTTCCTCTCAAATAAATTTTATATTATAATGTACCAAATATGTTATAGTAACTATATCATATATAATTAAAAAGTAACTTAATTAAATCACATAGAATTAATTCTCTTGATTAATTTGAACAATTCAAATTAATTCAAAAATTGATTCTCATTAATTTCCATTGAGCTACAGAGGAGACCTCATGGACCTATAGCTTGAAGCTCCACTGGTACGTGAATAATTATTAAACTCCTTTAATTAAATCATCCATCATCCATTAACTGTCAAGCACTCCACTAAAAACCTACAGTTGACTAAATTATATAAAATACTTCTAAATTTTGTACTTTGTTTAAAAAGTACTTCTAAACTTTCAATAATATCACCGAATTCTCTAAAAAGAATTCAAAAGTAAATTACCATTAGTTTTTTTTATATAAAAATTGACATTGCTTTGTTTTAAAGTACTTGTGAACTTTCACAAGTTTCATTAATACTCTTAAACTTTTGAAATAAAAATTAAAAATACTCTTATTTACCGTTAGTATATGGCTGAAACGACCGTGAATACCACAATTTTAAAATAACTTCTAAACTTTCAAATGTTTCACCCTTAACCTTGAAAAAAATAAAATCAATCAAATAAAATAATAATAATAATTAAAAAAAAATCCTTACAATTGTATATATGAACAAAAATCATTTATCTATGCCTGATCTCCATTTCAATCTATGGTATAACGCTTCCCTATTTCTCGTTTTTTTCTCCCACTTCTTCAATATCTCTTATCCCTCCTTTCATTCCTCAATTTCTAAAATTTCTCCCATTTTTCGTCTTTTTTCTCTCTCTTCTTTATTTAAATAATTAGAAGGAGCTCTCTCATTTCCGAGCATGCTCAAATGTAAATAAGAAATTTCAACATCCAAATAGTCAATTTCTTTGAAGTTATCTTAAGTTGGGAAAGAAACCAATATGAAAAAAAAAAGATAAAAATTAGATTTTTTTTTTTTTTGTTACATTGGTCCAATTCTTACGTCAATTTTCTTAGCAATATATCACAAAATTCAAACTAACACAAAATGTTTTACCTCTTGTCTTGATGGATGTCAAGATCTTGTCCATATTGTGCAAACTGTTATACACTTCCTTATTTCTTATTTCTTGCGAAGAAGTTTTTTTCCATTCTGAAGTTATTCTCAAAACCGTATCATGTATATTAGGTGGTTTGTTCTCTTTTGGGGTTAGCTTTTTGATAGGAGAGTGCATGTTGTTTTTATGAGAAAAGAGAAATATGTGAACTTCCTTGTGAGCTTATCAATTGTTTATCACTATGAGTGAATTCGAAACTTATACATATTCAGGGAGAGTCTAAATGTATGAGGAGATCTTATACTTAGAGGAAATTTTAAGTGAGTTTGTTGGAAAAAATCTCAAACAAAACTTGAAAGAAGCTTTATAGTGAAAGAGATGGGATCTCAAACTTATATAGGAAGAGCCTAAGTTGAAAGTAGGGAGTGAGTTGTAATTAAGTGAGCCATTGTGGAAGGAGTCTAATAGATAATATTTCGTTGTAATTGCTTGACTCTTTTATTAGTAAAGTTTCTTTCTACCAAACACACTATCTCTTAGAGTAGGTGACATTACATAGAATTGAGATACCAAACTCTGTGTCTCTCTATTTTTTATTTATTATTTTGTCTATCTATTTGTCGATTATATTGTTACGACATTGCGCTTGACTTGTGTATGTTCGATATTAAATTCACATAATTTTCAATTAAAAAAAATCTCCAAACAAAATCAAAATCTCCTCTCCAAACTCAATAAAACAATGAATGACCAAATACAAAAAAGACTAACAAAGGAATAATATCTTCTTCGATTATAAGGAACCTTTTTACCTATTCACAACAACTAGACTAATTTGAACTGCAATTAATGCATAAAAAAGGTCTTTGTTGCTACAAATTTGGTAATACATATGTTTTTTTTCTTCCCTCTAATAAATCCTCAAAATTAGAACTCAAGGTGTCTCTATTTTAGTGTATTAAATACAAACGGCGTATTAAATTACACTCAATTACTAACATAGAGAATCTTGCTAAAACATTTAAGTTCTTAACGTCTTTCGGTAGTTCTTTTATTCTTCTTTCTTCATGCTCTAGTCATATATATGCCTTGATTGAAAGAAGTAGCTTTAGAGATTGAAAATTGGAAGAAGAGGAGTAAAAGAGTATTGAAGAAGAGAAGTAAATTAAAAGAAGAGTAAAAGAGTATTGAAGAAGAGAAGTAAATATAAAAGAGGAGAAATAGGGAAGGGTAATGTCATTGATTGAAGCACATAAGAGAGAGAAAAATGAAAGAATGAAGTTGATGGAGTATAAATAAACAATTTTCATCCATATACATTCGTAAGGGCATTTTATAACTTTTCATTTTTTAAAAAATGTTAAAGATATTAAAGCAAATTTAGAAACTAATAGGAGTACTTTTAAAATGAGGGATATTTTGAAACTTTGTTCATAAAAAAAGTTTAATGAAAATTTCAGGGTATTTTTTAAACAAAAACCTAAGGGTGTTTGGCCCATTAACTCGAATTGGGTTAAGTTGGTTAAAATAATCAACTATTCCTCCCTCCAACATTTCTAATAACTCCATTTCTCAGCAACCAACTCCAATAATAATTATTATCGGTGACTGATTATCCACTCCTCACTCTAATCAATCATCGTTGACGACATGCTTTAGTGACCAACTAATATAAATATGATGATCATCTCTACAATCACTCCTACGACGATGATCTCTGGCAATCACTCCTACGACGATGATCTCTGGCAATCACTCCTACGACAAACACCTCTGGTTGCCAATCCAATGAAATCCATCTTTGACGATCAATTACAATGACCACCTCCCTCACCTAACAACAGAAATGAGAATCTCTAATGACTAGTGTTAGAGTTTTGTTATTGGCTATATATTTGCTTAAGGCATATGGTTTTTCTTGGATAATGTTGGGGTTGTCTTAGATGATGTCACAGAGGTTGTTACAAAGGATGTTGATTCTACAAAATATTTTTTTTCTTATTTTGAATTATTTTTCCTTGTATTTTCTCTGAGCAACTTTCCGTTTCTAATATTTTATTAAATTTGGTTGGAGATATTTTCCATCTTTTCGTTGTACTATTTAAGTCCAAGAAATATTCTTGCTAGGGTTGCCACATATGCTTTGTGTTTGAGATAGATTATTGTGCTCTTAACATAAATCTCTTTGTGGTGCTCATCGTTCCTAAAGGAAAAAAAAATACTCTCATTTGTTGGTGGTTTGTCCTATAGTTGTTTTTATTGGGGTTGATGCCCTAAATCTCTTATGGTTCTGTAGTTTGTAATTGTTTATACAAATATTTTGTTTATTTAATAAAATATGAGATGTTTTATTTGACATTTAGTAGCATTAAACCCATAAATCAATAAACTAACATCCAAGGTTATCATCTGTACCTTAAATATGTATGTAGAGACATATAGGTGGATCGTGTTTAAGTGATAACCTAAATGGTCTGTAGTAGATAGATAAGGCTGGATACCTTATCCTACTGACACTACAAATACGGCTCACTTTGTAAATGTTACAATTGGTGTAAAGTGTTGCATATGATCTGATCCTGATCATTCATGTGGATACATGTGAGCAGGGATATTCTATACAAAGGAGTTTGTATAAGATCGAACCACGAAATGACTAGTCTTATTATATAACACCATTCATAATTGAGATTCACATTTCATTAGGATGACCATAGGTGACATGACCTAAATCCTGAGTGAGTTGTGAATTCCTGCCTACAAAGGTGGTCCTTTGATTTGTATGGGTGAGATGGTCAGATCGCCGACTCAACAAGCCTACCATTTTAGGGATTCGTTTGATAGGGGAGTTGGGAATACAGCTACACAAGACGGATTTCACTCCTTTGATATCGAGATAAGTAGATAAATTGCTCTCTTAAGGGCTGATTCCGGGGCTTGAACAATGTGGCGCCACATCCTCTCCTAGGTCGAGAGGGGTTTGGTCATAGTTGGACTATGACTTATTGTTCATTAAAGGGATTAGTGATATTTAAGGAGTTAGATATAATTATAGGAGAAAACCGATAATTTTGGCCTAGTTGTACTTACAAGCAATTTATGAAGGATCATTGCACTGTTGACTGTTTATATCCAATGGACATAGAAATATATATGTAGTGCAAAGAGTGCAGCTATCGGTCTTTAGTTAAGTGTTCGACAGTTAATGGATGTTGAATAGTTTAATTAATTATTCAATTATTATTGGAGCTTCAATCTACAGGTCTATGAGGTCCCCTCTATAGCTCAACATGGACTAAATGAGAATCAACTTTTAATTCATTTGAATCGTTCAAATTAATTAAGGAAATTAATTATATGTGATATAAAAAATTTAATTTAATTATATATGATATAATTATTATAATGTTTTGATACATTATAATATAAAGTTTATTTGAGAGAAAATAAATATTTGAATATGATTCAAATATTAATTATGTGAATTGATTCATATAATTAAATTTAGTATAAATGAGATTTATATTAAATACCGTGCATTAATGAGAGAATGAAAACTAGCGGTTATATTGTATTTAATACAATATTAAACTATAGGTTATATGTTATATTTGATATAACATAAAATTTAATATATATTATATGATAAAGTGATTATCATATAAATATATATTAATATTTTATTAAAATAATTTTTCTTTTGATTAATTTACTCTTTTTTCTCTCTACTACATGCAAGAGTGGGCGGATGTGCATATGTGTGGTTTTTTTCTTCAGTATTTTTTTTTTTTTTTTACAGAAAACGTATAGAACACACTCTAAGAAAAGTTTTTTTGGATCTCACAATTCTCCTCTCAATTCCTCTCTTTTCCAAAAATCAAGAGCCCACATAACTCCTTAGATTCTCATCCTAGAGAATACAGAGGAAACTTTCATGGTGGTGGCCAATTAGGTTTCGAGTACATTACAGTTCGTGACATTTTGGAGAAGAGAATTACGTGAAGAAGATTAGATCTTCAAGGGTTAGTATCTCCTTATCTCTTTTCTCAATTTATATATGCATGTTGTAATTTGTTGATTAATGCATAATCTTTTTGTTTGATTCTGTAAAATTTATGGTTCTGGAAAAATTGGGATTTGGGACCAATCTCCGCTTTCGCTCAGGACCTTCACCGGTTCCTTTCAGCTTTTTGCTGTGCAGTTTCATTCTTAAGAAGCATTATTTATCTTTAGGGGGAGCCTAAGACGTTGTTTACTAAGAAGGGACTCTCTGTAAGATCCGTATGGCAACCCTAGAAGGGGTGAATAAGGTTTAATTAAACTGATGAAAACTATTTACTAAAATGGACCCAATTAAGCAAATTAATATACTTTTAGTTAACAAGTAATTTAAACAAGAATCTCATACAAATACATTCACTTAAAAAAGATCAGGAAAAAATAAATTCAAGCAATTAATTTTAAGAATAAATATTGAAATTAATTTTATGCATTAAACTATAATAATAAATTAATTTTAAAATTAAATAAGTATAGGGATAAAGAAATTAATACCATAAATTTTTCTAGGGTTCGGTCAAACTTGACTTACATCCACTTTCTCAAGTGCCTCTTGGGATTTTGAATAAGGAACTCACCGACTTTTTCCACGGATTAGAGTCCAACCGCTACACCGCTCTTTTTGTAAGTTCAAGAACAAACTCAATTCTTTCCACGGATTAGGATCAAACTGTTACAACCGCTTTTTTTCAAGATCAAGAGCAACCCTTACAAAATGTTTGAAAAAATTAAAGCACACACTTGAGAAACTCTCTAAAAGAGTAGATCTATAAATTTTGAGCTCACAACAAATAAATCCTCACCATACATAAATCTCCAGATGAAAAATAAGAAAATTGAAACTTGGAGAAAGCAAGAATGGAGACTTAATAATCTATGGGGGATTGTAAAAAGATGTGAAATTGTTATTGAAAATTTGGAGAAGAATATGAGTTTAAATAAAGAGAAAAGTAGGTGAAAACTAAATTCAATTTGGGTCATTGGATATTGGTAAAAGAAAATTGAATGGTGGAGATTTAAGCTCAACTAACCATGAGATAAACAAAAAATAATATAATAATATATATTTTATAAAAAAAAAACTTAAAAGTTTTTTCATTTTCTTTAATTTATTATTATTATTTTAATTTTCAACAAAATCAATTTCTTTTAAATCTTTTTTTCTTTTAATAAAAACTAAAATTCACCAATTACAAATTTAAGGTCTCATGTGTCATTTACCTTATAGCTCCAAGTAGCAATCTTTAATTGGTCCAATTTGATGATTAATTCGCCACATTACCATCTCGTGTATTTTTCCGTTATGCTTCTTTTTGCTATATCTTTTTCATCTAAACTCTTATTTACAATGGCGGATCCAGGATTTTATGTAGGGGCAAAAGTTCATATAAATATAACTTTAGGTACATCGATATAACTATTGGACTACAAAATTGAAAACTTGAGATTCAATTAGAAACAAAAATATAATTTTTTTTGTTCAATACATCGATCAATTTTTTAGCATTTTTTTATATTTTATGAGATTTTTAGATAATAAATTAAAATATATATCTATTAGATATTTTTTAGTGACTTATTAGAGTTAAAATTGAAAGTTTAGATATTTATTAGTCTTAATTTTAAAAATGAAGGAATAAACTTGTACTAACTTGAATAATTTCAAAATAATGGTAAAGTAAATAACAAAGCAAAAAAATTATATGTGAAAATGATGTTTATATGTCTTAATTTTTAAAAACTAAAAATAAATAACTAAGGTCCATTTGGTAAACATTTCGTATTTAGTTTTTGGTTTTTGAAAATTAAGCATGTTTCCTATCCATTTCTTAAAATGATTTGCATCTTTCTTAAGTAAAATAGTTGAATTCTTAGCTAAATTTAAAAAAATAAAATAAAATAAAAGCTACAAAGGAAGAAATTTGAAGGTAAGAATAGTGTCTATAGACTTAATTTTTAAAAAGAAAAACAAAACAAAACAAAATAAACACTAAATGGTTACCAAAAAGAGTCTTAAGAATTTATTTTTAGTTTCTAAAAATTAAGGCATATGAACACCATTTTCACATATGAGCTTAAAATTTTAAAAATATTTCTATTAAACATGAACACATGAGAAAAAATAAAAATGATTTAATTTTTCTATGCAATTGAAATTTTAAGCAACAAGAATCGATTAAAATAGAAAAGAAAACAAACTCCTTTACATTGTGCCCGCCCTGTCCCTTCATAGATCCGCCCCTATTGATTTGGATAATTCAAGTGACATCAGAATCGTTGTCCCGAGCTCTAAGCTATAGATTATTCAAAATAATAATATTATGAGTAAATAAAGCAAGTTTGTTATCATCAAAATATTAATTAATTAAAATTAATTAATTTGAAATTAAGGGCCAAAAAGCCAACACCCTCATCCTAAAGGGGATCCTAAAGGTATCATTCATAGGGAAGGAGTTTTCAAATTTAGTGGAGACTAAGCTCTTCATGTGAAGAGGACTTCACAAGAAGGAGAAATATATCCTCAAAGTGAGAGGGGTCTCACACATTTAAGGAGAGTCTAGTGTTTCATCACTAATATTAACATACTTAGGATAAGCCTAAGTTCGAGTGAGAAGAAGTCTCTTACATTTAGGAGAAGTCTAGATGATTAAATAAGTTAGGCTCTACGTGTGTTACTGTAATTGTTGTTATTTACAAATAAGTACTATATTGTAAACGCTTAACTTTTACATATTAGTGAATTATCTTTCCGAGCATACTACCCCCTAAACGTAGGTGGTATATCACTGAACTGGTTTACCAATCTCTGTGTTTTCATTCTTAATTTACTGTTTGTTACTCCGTTGTTGTCTTTGAATTTGCTAGGACGTCCTGTGTGATATTTGTCTTGGTGGAACTAATCATCCTTAAAATTTTCTATTAGCTTCGACAATCACCTTCGATGACCATCTCTGACAACTAATTTTGTCCGTCGTTTCTAATAAAACTCAATGACCGACTCAGTCGATCATATACTAAAAAAAATGTGGAGAACATGTAATCAAATGGTGTTTTTATAACGAATGTTTAAATGATAATGACTTTTTGAAAAACATTGGTTAAAAAATAACATTAGCATTCTCTATTGTCTAGACAATCCAAGCATACTCCAATTCAAAAAATTGTCAGAAATAGCACTTTTAAGTTTTTACGTTACAAAACTAGCATTTTTTTAAAAAACTCGTAAAAACAGTTTTTCTCGGTCCATCTAGGGCGAGATGTACCCAAAAGACCCAAAACAATTGATAAATTAGAAAAAGTTAAATTTTTAACTAATTCTCGATAGTCGATCTCACCCAAGATAGATCAATAAAAACTATTTTTACGAGTTTTCAAAAAACGTGCTAGTTTTATAAGGTGAAAACCTAAACGTGTTATTTTTGACAATTTTTCCTCCAATTCAATGGTAAACTTTGCAATAAATACGTGTGTTTTGAAAAATAAAATAAAATGATGTTCAATTCAAACACAAACAAGCACATTTTATATAAATCATCAACTTTATAATCAAAATGGCAAGCATGGAGAGAGATGCAAGAAAAGGATAGCCATTTTTTTTTTTTTTAATAAACCCTAACCCAAACTCTTTCTTTTATATATATATATAAACCAAACCGTAACTAATTAACTTGTAAACTCTAACCTACAATCTCAAGTTTTTTTTTTCTCCTTATTCAACAATATTAATATACATCCTCAAAATTGTCAAACAGCTCTCTAACAGTTTTCCATTTAAAACTAATGATAATTATATTTTTAAATTTTCAAGAAAAATTTAAAGGTATCATCGAAAATTTGAAAGATTAAAAGTATTATAAAAATAAAGTACCAAGTTGAAGGACATTTTTTATAATGTAGCTAACATAGACTATAAACTTTTCGAAATACATTGACTTATTTGACAATGTGTTGAAAATTTCAAAACAACAAACTTATACCTCAACTATACAATATAAATTAAGTCGGTCAAAAAATATTTTTAGTCCCTAAACTTTTTCAGACAAATTTAAAGGCATTACTACAAATTTTGAAAGTTTAAAAGTATTATAAAAATAAAATACCAAGTTGAAGGACATTTTCTGTAATGTAGCCAACGTAGATTATAAACTTTCGAAATACATTGACTTATTTGACAACTTGTTGAAAATTTCAAAACTTAACGATTTAGTCTTTGTACTTTCAAATTTGTAACAATTTAGTCATAAACTTTAGTATAGAATAAATTAGTCCTTATATTTTTAAATATGTAACATCTTAGTCCCTAATGTAAAAAAAATCAAAAATCAAAAATAAAAATTTGATGTAAATTTTTATTATTTTCTGATGTAGACTTTATATTTTATAAAAATATGAAGTCTCTAATTTGTTTATCAACTTATTTATATAAGAAATCTCATTAAATCTTCACACTAATTTATTCAATAGGGACTCAATCGTTACAAATTCGAAAGGTACAGGGAATGAATTGTTACATAGTAAAATTTAGTGACTAAATAGTTACAAAATTGAAAGTATATGGACTAAATCGTTACAAACCAAAATTTAGGGACTAACATTTGGGTACATTCCAAGATGCACCTATCTTTACATATCCCACTTTCATCATACAAAAAAGAATAATAATAAAATATTAGTTTAAATCTTATTTAGTCTCTGAACTTTGCATAATATTCTATTTTGGTCCTTAAACTTTTAAAAATATTTGTATTAGTTCCTTAACTTTGAATATTATTCTATTTTGGTCATAAAGTTTTTTAAAAAAATTGTTTTAGTCCTTTGAACTTTTTAAAAATGCTTATTTTGGTTCTTGATATATTAAGATTTTATTAACTATTTAACAAAATGGTGAGATGACTTATATTTTTGGATGACTAGGCTACCAAATAAGTTAGCTGAGCTAAAAAAATCTAGAGTTTCAATTTTGAATAAGTTGGCAAAGTAGGAGAATTTAAAAATATTTTTAGTTCAAAAATTTGGTCGTTCAATTTTGAAAAACTGACATTGAAGATAATTTTCAATGTCGGTTGAAAATCGACATTGAAAACAGTATTCAATGTCGGTTGAAAACTGATATTGAAGATAACTAGCATTGAAATCATGGTCATCTATAATGTCAGTTTAAAACCGACATTAAATACGACTGACATTAAAAAAAAATTATAACACTATCTTCGATGTGCTTTTCAACCGACAGTATACCCCTATAATGTCAGCTTTGAATTGACATTAAAGCCCAATTTTGTAATAGTGGTAAGGACTAAAAATGAACATTTTTAAAAAGTTTAAAAATTACAATGATCGTTTATGAAAATTTAGGGACCAAAATAGAATAAAATTCAAAGTTTAGAGACTAAAACAAGATTTAAACCTAAAATATTTTAAGAAATAAGTGAGAAGAATTTGTCATATAGTAAACTATAATTTGAGAACTCGATAGAAGATAGATGTAGAATATGATGTATCTATATATTTTTCTGATTTAAATATGTGACAAAGCTGTGAAGGATGTGAACAAGTGGAATGGACATGTGCCACGAAGAGAAGATTTTAAGAGGCTATGGATTGCCACCATTTACATGTGGCCAGAATCCCACAAAATTTGGAAAGAAAAAGCAAGTCGTTATTATAAAATTAATAGCCGCCGCAACTACCACATACCAATATCAGAACAATTAATTCTATAAGATTCTGTTGCAACCGATACCTTTTAATGACAGTAATAACCATGTAAAGTGAGGCCATAGCCGACTATTCAATTATAGCCGCCTTGATCAGAAAAATGTGAGTCTAACACGTATATAGTTCAACTTCGAAAAATGTGTAACAGTGTTTGCCACGCAGGTTTAAAATTTAAGTTTGAAGTTAGGTCGAGAAGTTTAAGAAGACTATGTTTCGAGTACAGGTTTTTTAAGTTTGAGTTACAAAAATTTGTGTTTGGAGTGCACGTTTAGATTTTAGATTAGTTCAAATTTGTCATATTAATTATTTTAATATAGTTAAATTTAAAATAAACTAAAATATTTGGAAGAATATTTGTTTTTTAAATTTTGAAATAGAAATATGGCTAAAAGTTTTTTACCATAACATGCTAACTTCAAATTGAAATAAACTAGTATTTTATCTTCAATTAAACTATTGAAAAATTGTAATTTTTTTTTTATTAAAGTACATTTGAGGAATAAAAAATCATACAGGTTGAGTTTTAATTTTTAGTTAGCTGTTAAATTGTTTTCAACATTTTAATCCTTTGCGTTTAAAAAGTTATTCAAAATCTTTGAACTAGTTAAATTGACCAACGAAAAATGGAAATGTTAAATTAAATTAGGGTTTTCTATACATATAATCCAAATAAATACATTATAATGAGCTATTATTTTACACAAAAATATAACACAATTTGCTTTTTTTATCTCTCCGTATGTAAGGGAGGTTCCTTTTGTGGTTATGAACTTTTCAAAATCGTTTTTTTTTTTCCAGAACCTATACAAGTAAAGAAAATATCTCAAATAGTCCAAAAATTTATTACCCTTATAAATGAAATGAAAAATCAATAAGAAACTTTGAAGGATAAAATTAGGTATATTTGATATATATATATATATAGCACTACATATTTGAATTTTTTAGAAATAAATTAGTGTATATTTGATAAGTGCATCAACATTACAATTTGTAATATATATTATCTTTTTTACTAACAATATATTCGATGTATATCTGATTTCAATATATTTGTAAACACGTCAAAAATGGAAGAGAGAATTAAAAGAGATAATCTAATAGCACTATTAATTAAAAAAATAAAAATAAACGAAAGTAACACATGAGTTTGGATAGTGTTTACTCAAACCCATGGGAAAATGGTGTAGGAAGTCGGGCTTTCTAAATCCTTGCTCTAAATAAGAGTTGGGCTTAGGATGCCTGACTCATCCAATCCCAACCCTTGAAACAAACACCTCCTATGAGTATATAAACATTCGTATATTTCTAGAATGAAACTCATAAACATTAACATGGGTGACGAATATTTATGAAGGCAATGTTATACTATTTTAAGTTTAATATTATTATTAATATAGTTCATATGCATTATCGACTATTTTATTTTTTTAGATCTATTACTTTTTTTGTCAATTAAGCAAGAGATAATTTTTAAATTAATTAAAAATAATAATTCTATAATTAAACAACCTGATGGGTGGTGTCTATATAAAAGTAAAATCCTAGGTATTGATCTTCTATTTGTTTCTCCTTAGCGAGAAACCTAATTAAGTTGTAAAGGAAAACCAAGAGAGAGAAACACAATCTCTTAGAAGACCATTATCATGGATCAAGGTATGTTATTCTAACTAGTGTTATTGTGAAAATCATCTAGTTAAAAATTTTTGGTATTTAGTGTCATATAAAATACAAAGATTTTTATTCTATAATTATGAAGTCAAAACTTACGGAGAAATCTATAATATGGATAAATAGAATTTGATATTCCTATAGATTAGAAATTTTTTTTGTTCAACTTAAATGGACCATCAACTAAGAGGTTATACGTTCAAATTTTCAACCACTCTATATGGTTGAATTAAGAAAGATGTTTATTTTATGTTCAACTATTAGTATCAATTTAATTATGTTGAGCTACTTTTCTAATTACCTACAAACTAAGATATAGAATTAAAAGAAAAAAATAAGTTAAATTGTAAGTTTAGTCATAAATTTTAAATTTGTATTAGATGGATCCTCAAACTTTAAATTTTAAATTTTAAGGTCTCGTACAGTAACTATTTGATTTTTTATTTTTGTTTTTAAAAATTAAGTCTATATAGACATTACTTCTATCTTCAAATTTTTTCATATATTATCTACTTTTTATCAATGATTTAGAAAATCAAATCGAATTTTGAAAACTAAAAAAAAAAAGCTTTTAAAAACTAATTTGTTTTTTGAATTTGGCTAAAAATTTAATATTTACTTAAGAAAGATGTAAGTCATGATAAGAAATGAGAAGAAAAAAGACTTGTTTTAAAAACCAAAAACCAAAATTGAAATGGTTACCGATGCTTAAATTTTTTATTCTATATATAATAAAGTGAGGTCTTATAGTCATGGAAAAAATGTGATTTTATTTTATGTCCAACTATTAGTAATTTAGTATCAATTTCTGTCAACATATGGAGCATAATTGAGTAACAAAATAATTGTTCTTCATAGAAGTTCAACAAGAGAAGTGTTACACTTACACGTGATATGAAAAAATAATAGTAATAACAATTTTTTTTTTAAAAAAAAAAGAACATTATTATGGGTTTCTTTTTTAATAGGGTACACACTGGTTTGTTGAGATTTTATTCGATTATAAAAATTAGGTTAAAAAATACTTTTGGTCCCAAGTAATAATTTGATCTCTAAACTTTAATTTATAATAATTTAGTCCTTGTAGTTTCAATTGTATAACAATTTAGTCTCTAAACCTTAGTTTGTAACAATTTAATCATTGTACTTTCAAACTGTAAACGATTTACGTAAAAAAAATATCAAACTTAGATGTCAATTTTTTATTATTTTGTGATGTAAACTATGTACTTTGTAAAAATATTGAGTCTCTAATTAATTTATCGATTTATTTATGCAAGAAATCTTATTTTAATATTAATTTCTACAATAGGGACCACATTGTTACAAAATTTAAAATATTATGACTCAATTGTTATATAGTAAAATCTAAGAACTAAATTGTTACAAAATTGAAAGTATAAGAACTAAAAGTGATTCTTAACCTAAAAATTACATAGAAAATTGTAAAACTATTGATATAAAATTAATTAACTCGAATTGCAACTAATATATATATACTCGAACTCTAATAGGCCTGGTTGAGAATTATATTGAATGTCAGTATTTTGAATCTTTTTCTCTATATATTGACCAACCTGAAAATTGAAAGATAAATCAAAATGTTAAAGCAAATTTCAGTCGTCCTCAAATTGGTATTTTATAATTTTTATAGGGTTTAAATTATAATGTTAGTTTGTGAACAAATTCAAAATTACAAATTTAGTTATCTAACTTTCAAAAGTTTTAAGAACCTACAAATTTACAAAAATTTAAAAGTTTAAAATTTACTAAATATTTGTAAAAGTTTAAAACGTTTTTTTTAAATAGAGATAAACAGATTCAAATCACAAACCTTTTCATCACTAATACATTTATATATTAATTAAATAATTACGTTCGTTTTGACGGTTTAAAAACTAAATAGGCACAAAAATCCAAGTTTAGAAACTCAAATCTTGTTATCTTTATTTTAATTCTCAATATTCAAATAATATTTAGGCTTAAGTTTGGGATTATGGTGGTTTTTAAAATAATTGTTGTGACAATTATACATAAAAAAATAATGTTTGACAATTCTCAATTTTAAATTACCATGTTTGATAAATTTATATTTCATTGAAGTGATTTAGTTATATGACTTATCATTTCAATTACTTACATACTTATATTCTATTTAAATTTTATTATAATATAATTATTGCAGTTTTATATAATTTAAATTCTAACTCATTTTATTTTATCTAAATTATTTGATAAAAATATAAGAAAAGTAATTGTTATAAAAAAAAGTTGAGTGAATCAAAATTTTATGAGAGAATAGATATGAAAAACAATATTATAAATTTGTGACTTATTAGAAGATGTCGATTTTAGGAAAACTAAATGTCTATCAACTTTTTCACGTTAAAATAAATTAAAAGGTGATTTTTATAGACTAATAAACAATATATATTTAATCAAACAACTTTAATAAAAAATATATATATAGATGCAACCCAGACTATATTTATCTTCATACATCTTTTTCAATCACAAATAAAAAATATATATTAAAAAATTATATTTTAAAAAAATTATTACTTGACAATTTGTGATTGAACACGAGTGAATGATGCAATTCTTCTTCCAAAATAGGACCTTAATATTGTTTTCTTCTTTAGAAAAATATTGAGAATTGTTTTGAAATATAGAAAAATGAGTCAACTTATTTACAAATATAGTAAAATGTCATTATATATTAGTAATAAACACAGATAAACATTTATCAGTGTCACACTAATAGACATTCATCTGTGTCCATATGTGTCTATCACGGTAGACCAATATTTTGCTATACCATTAAAAATATTTTTTAACAATTTTTTTGTTTAAAATAATTATCCAAATATTTACGTTAATATTTTTTTTTTCTATTTCAGGTACATGGCTTACGTGTCATTGATTACGATGCCCTAGGGCTGGTTAGTTAGTTGAACTAACTTTTTATTAAATTGAAAAATTCAACCTTACCAAATGAATCATTTTATGGTTTGACAACAATTTCTTTGGGGGTAAAAACCAAAAAAAAAAATTATTCATTTTAACTTCAAATTGAGATAACTAATTTCAGTTTCTATATTTCGTTCCCATATACTTATAATTAGTTCGTTTCCATATACTTATAATTAGTTTCATTCTTATATTTTCTTTTTACTTTTTAAGCTATAATTTTATATGTTCCAAATTCCATCTTTTCTATTAAATAGGTCGATGTGAATTATTTTTCTACATTTAATGGAATTAAATGCGATAACAGTTTTGTTGTTTGTTTTTGTTTTTGTCCATTTTTTTAACCATACTTTTTATTATTCTATGAAAAACATTGGAATTCTTAGTTGTCTAAAGAAAAACTTTTTTAAATTTTCAAAAATTGGCTTTTTTTTAAAAAAAAAATCATTGTAAAAACCAAAATAAAGAAACTTATAATTAAAATCATGTTTATTAACTTAATTTTTTTTTAAAAAAAATAGAGTCTTGTGGTAGCCATTTGATCTTTTATTTATTTTTTAAATTAAGTTTATAGATACTACTTTTACCTCCAAATTTTTTTTTTTTGTTATCTATCTTTTACCAATGATTTAAAAAACCAAACCAAATTTTGAAAACTAAAAAATATAACTTTTAAATTTTAAAGTTTTTTGAAATTTGACTAAAAATTAAACCATTGTACTTAAAAAAATGCAAATCATTATAAGAAACGAGAAGGAAATAGACTTAATTTTTAAAAATAAAAAACAAAACGGAATTGTTATCAAACAGGGCCTAGGTCTTAGTAACCATTGTATTTTTTATGTTTGGTTTAAAATTACTTCTTTTCTTTCTTTCTTTCTTTTCTTTTTCTTTTTCTTTTTTTTTTTGGCAATTTTTTTAACCATGGTTTTCCCTTTCCTAACAATCACAGTGAATTGTGTTTAACTAAAATTGAAAAACAAATAACTATTTTTAAAAAACTATTTTTTTTTCAAAATGTAACTTGATTTTTTAAATACTCATAGAAAGTAAATAATAAAACAAATAAATCAATAAATAGAAGTACTGCTTATAACAATTTAAAAAATATTCTCAATGTCTACAGAAGTGTCGTCAAAATGATCGAAAAAAATCAGTAAACCACGGTTCATAAATAAGAGGGATTTTAAAGGTCAATCTTATAAATTTATAGGACAATAATTAGGTACAACTTAAATTCATCCATGTAAATAATTTAAAAATAAAGCATTTTAATTTTTTTAAAACAACAAAAATTATCACATAGTAATAATTGATTGGACAACTGCGTAGATGGCAGCCAAGTTTCTTTCAGTTTTATGTTTCTATCAAATAATACAGTTTTCTATTCAAATATTGCCTAATCTTAAGGATATCATGTAATATAAAAATTGGATTCACGTTCGGTCCAATTATATTTTCATATTATTAGTAATTTAATTTTAGAAATAAATACAAAATACATTTTTAAAATAAAAAGTAAAGAAACTTAAGTTGACTGACATTTTAATAATCTCTTCAAATAAATTTACTTTTTACAAAGTGGTAACAACTAACAAGTAGTGAACAAACGTGGCCAGGTCAACCAATATTATTTAATGTAATAATAAATCGAGATTTAGATTTCTACAGCATTTGGGTGCTCTATATATATGTGTGTAATTTTAAAGAATATGGACACAAATTTAAGAATTGAGAAAATAAATAAATATTCGACCTATGAAAAATGTTGTGAAAGCAAAAATACACTATATTTATTATAATATACATTAATGATAATTACAATAAATAGTACTTTGAGAACTAATAATTAAGTGTATAGCAATATTTTTAAATAATTACAAATATAATAAAATTTATGTAGATAGAATATTTCACTAATATAATCCTATAAATGATATATCATTAGTAGAATCTTAAATTTGAATTTTACTGGATATCTATAATTTTTTAATAAATTAAATTGATTTCCTCAGGAAAACAAGGTGTAAATAAATTAAATTGATACTGACATAATTGCAAGTCATTCAATAGACCTGATGTAATTTATTCAAGTATTAACTAATTTTTCTTGCTTTTTAATTTATTGATGACGTATTAATTATTATTCAACACGATAGATAGATAGCTTTCAAAGAAAAATCGGATTTCAATTTTTGACCATTTTAAGTAACTTCCATTCTAGTCATAGTCACATTCCATTTTCAGTCTCAATTTGAATTATTACTTTTATTTTGAGTGGTTGGATTTTTTCCTTTATTATAATAAAATATTTGTGAAGTTTAAATTCTATATATTTTTTTCAATAAATCTCAAATTTAATTCTTTAAATTATCAGTTAAATAATTATTATTATTTTCATATAAGAAATTACCATACATGATGTAAATATCTTTCTAAAATTTCGAGTGAAAAAACTCATAATAATAAAATGTAGGTTAAATATCATTTTATTACTTATACTTTAAAGTTTGTTCAATCTTATTTTATATACTTTCAAATGACCAATTTTTGTCCCAACAATTTCAATAAATCTTAAATTTAGTTTTTACAACTTATTTATGGTTTATTTTCTCAAAAAATAAATTTTATTTATTAGAATTTTCTTTATAAAATTTGAAAATACATTCATATATTATATGTTTTCCCATAAAACTTAAGGTAATTGTTCAAATGACAACACTGTTGAAAAAATTAAAATATAACAAAATATCATTATCTATCTATGATAGACATCTAGCAGTATTAGTAATAGAAACTAATAAATATTTATCAGTGTCTATAAAGTTACATTTTGTTATATTTGTAAATAAATTTACTCATTTTTATATTTAAATATAGTCTAAAAATGTATTATTATTACTATTTAGTCCATTTTGAAAAAAATAATTTTTAGAGACTAAATTTTAAGATAGAAGAAATCTCTCAAAATATAAGGATTAAAATGATAGTATCAAATTTATGATTTAATTTTTTAAAATTATTATATATAATATATTAATTAGGATGATTTATTTAAAAACCTTAGTGATACTAAAATTGGCTAAGGAAAAAAAAACAAAAACAAAATAGAAAAACGGAAGCTTCATGACGATTCCCCTTGGTTTGTAAGAGGGAGAAATCCGGTTTAATCGCGGGTGACGGCGCGTGCAACAACACGCATTTAATTATCTCGTCGTCTTCTTCTTCTTCTTCTTCTTCTTCAACTCTGTAAATGGAGACAACCAGAAGCAGCAGAGAGATCTAGTTGTACAAAGTCCTCTTCTCTTCAATCACACTGTCTTTCTTTATGGCGACTCAGCATTCGACGGCTCTAGAGCATAACGCAAAGCCAATGGAAAAGTCAGAGTGGTCGAAGGAGGAAGAAGAAGATGAGTTCGAGGAGTGTGTTCAAGAAGAATCAAATGGTTCTCTAACGCCTGTGCTCGATAATAGCTTGGACTGGAATGAGCTTGAGAAACAGAAGGTCGCGATCATGAGAGCTTTTGTTGAAAAGGAAGACTCCTCTGCTAAGGTTACTTACTCCTCTTCAATTTCTTGCGATTCGGTTGTTTTTGTTGCGTGTTTGTTCTGTTATAATGTTCAAATCCGCGCTTTTGTGTTTCTTTTGAAATTTTTGGTTGTTCTTACTGGAAAGATCTCGAGGATTGGCTTTCTCGAGATACATTTCACCACATCTTGCATTCATTACTCGAATTCGATCTGTTATGTTTTCCTTTTATTCTATCTTCATTTTGTTCATCAGGTCCCGTCCAACCTTTCCATTGAATCAACATTTTCCCACTTTTTAACTTGTTTCGGAGGTTACTATGTATCTTACGCTCTTTGGATTCGTCCAAATCTGTAACTCATGTTATTGTGCTTTTAAAAGTAATTTTTAAATCCTGATGTTGAATTCGCCTTTAGTTCTTCAATTAATTTGTCCATTGTTTTACTACAATTGGCCCACAGAAAACCGAATCATAGAATTCTTAAAATAGGCAGAGTTGCATTTTTTCCGGACTATCCATATTTCGAAAATATCCAAACCTTCAAGAGCAGTTAGCTTATGTAAGAAAACCTGTGAAATGGAAACTTTGGCGACTATTTGTAGAGATATTCGTTATATGAGAATCGAGTGGGTAAATTTTACCAGACGCATACCATCTAAATTAACAAGCCATTTGTTTCTGGCATTGAAGAACTTGTTAGAATAATTGGATGATTTGCGATTTTGAGATGAACGTTTCCATACGACTAGCTGGTTTCAAGCTGCACAGTGGATGATTATTTGCGACAGTTGCTTTTTACTATTTGCTAGAACTTAAGAACATTATGTGCATGCAAATAACTCTTGATAACTTCATTTTTTAAAGATCTTGGACATTATGCATCATGTTTGCAGGATGTAGATGATTTCATGATACGAAGGTTCTTAAGAGCTCGTGATTTAGATATAGAGAAGGCTTCTGCCATGTTTTTGAAGTACTTGAGCTGGAGAAGATCTGCTATTCCTAATGGTTTTATATCACCGTCTGAGATATCAACCAATCTTGCTCACAACAAGTTGTTTATGCAAGGTGTTGATAAGAGTGGACGTCCAATTGTAGTTGGCTTTGGTAACAGGCACAAACAAGGAAATATAGAAGAGTTTATTCGTATGTTATGACTTTGAGCTCATGTGATGTGAATACAGATTTGATGTTATTTATTTCACTTAAAAATCACATATGAAGGTTCTGATCAGTTCATCTTTTAACTCTTTTCAGGTTATGTAATCTTTGTTCTAGAGAAAATAAGTTCCAGGTAATTTCTGCTCCTCAATTTCAGTTGCCTGCATTTTAGTTGGTTCAAATGGAAAATTGTACCCTTTTTAGGGGAAATTTTGAGAAAATTTTAAATCATCTATATTCAACATGGTTATCCCCAATACATCTTCTAACAACATAGATTACAGAGTCAATGAAAGAAACCTTTATTATTATTTTTTAACTTCATTTTGTGGGGAAAAAGGTTGAAAATAATATAATTGAATCTTTCAGGATGCCAAGTGGGCAGGAAAAGTTTGTGTGTATTGGCGACCTTCAAGGATGGGGATACTCTAATAGTGATATTCGTGGATATCGAGCATCTCTATCAATCTTGCAGGTTTGACATTTGAACATTCAGGGAGTCCTTTATAGAAGTGTTTACTTGACTTTTTTGAAAAAATTGGATGCCAAAAGGATGCACCACCTCACTGATTTTTAGCTCTCCAAGCACTAAGATTATAGAATTGCATATCAAATAGTGTTAATAGTAGTTTGATTGTTTTGTTCACAGGATTGCTACCCTGAGAGGCTGGGCAAGTTATACATTGTCCATGTTCCTTACATATTCATGACAGCATGGAAGATGGTTTACCCATTTATTGACAAGAAAACCAAGAAGAAGGTAAAATTTCCATGACACATTTCCCTTGATGCAGGTTCTTATGTGCATCATTTAAGGTCCCATGGATGGATGACCCAAAATTTGGGGATAAATTTCCTACTTTTCAAAATTGAGGTTTTTTTACCTTTTGCTTACGTCATATTCGTGTGAAATTATCAAAACAAAACTTTGTGCACACAGATTTGCCTCTCTTTCCACTCTCTCGCTCTCTTGATCTCTTCCCTGTCTCGCTGTCTCACTCGCACTCTCTCTCTTGGTCTCCTATCTGTTAGTCACTCTTGGTTTCTTCTCTTCCTCTCTCTCTCTCTTGCCGGCAACACCCTATCTCGATCTCCTCTCTCCGGAAACCCTACTGCAACATTCAGATGGCCAGCAACGAATGGGCTTAATGAATGGCTGGCACGAAGGAAGGAAAATTAGGAGTAATTTTGTGACTTTGATTGATGATGTAAACAAGAAGGCAAATTTTTTAAGTTTCAAAAAGTGGGGCAAAAACCATCCTGGCATTATTTTTTAGGCTTTCATACAATTATCTCCATCATTCACTATCAGTCATAGAATTTGTCAATTTGATCATCCATCCTAAATTCAACTTAGGTGACAAGTACTTCTAACCAATTACTTAAAGTTACACTTTACACTGTTATATTGTATGTTTGTAGATATGCTTTGTGGAGGACAAAAAGCTGAGATCCACGCTGCTAAATGACATTGATGAGAGCCAACTCCCTGATGTATATGGGGGCAAACTTTCGCTAGTTCCAATCCAAGATTTCTAAATACCTTCAGAGATTGACAAACTGGTGAATCACTCTCTATCCTATAAATCCTTCACGGTTAATACCCATAGCCCTTCTCTTTTCTCTCCACCTTTCTTTTACTTGTTTTCTAGTTGCTGATAACGCAGTACTATAACAAGGTTAATAGTGTATAAGCTTTTATAGGGAAATAACTCTCTTAGAGAAGTTCTATTGTAGAAATCAGACTCTTACCTATGTTACTGAATTAATAGATTACTTATTCTTATTACGTTTTTCCTCGTGTTTGTACGAATGATGGTTAAAATACAGTTTGGTTCCTAAAGTTTCATTACCTTTTTAATAGAGTTCTTGAAGTTTTGATATATTAGACTAATAAGTTTCGAATCCAACCATTGTCCGTTGAAATCTTTAACAAAGAAGAGTGTGTTTAGAATATATTTTCAAGCATTTAATTTAAAAAATAAGTCATTTTAGAAAAAATTGGAATATTTGACAACCACTCAAAATAGCTTTTAGACTGTATTTTAAACTATTTTGATCAAAAGTGTTTAAATAAAAATGAGTTTTTTGAAATACATTTTTTTCTTAAGTCAATCCAAATGGGCTCGAGATGATATCACTACTTTTCTTGTTGTAAGAGTTCATTTAATTTTCTGGCTTAGTTTCTTTCTTTTCTTACTATTTAACATGATTAATTCACTTAAAAAAAGAAAACCCAAGTGTTGTCTAGTGGTTTATAGTGTTGAAACTATTGTTGTGTTAGCCTGCAGTATATAAGCAGATTGAAAGCTTCTACATTTTCTTTTGGTTAAATCTGTTACCTATTTCTCCCCGGATTAAATCACACAAAAACATCTTTGAACTTAGAAATTGTTAAATATAAATATACATATCAATAGAATAAATGATGAAAATGGATGAAACAGCTAATGTGAGAGTGCATATATGATATTCAGGAATATTTAGCCAAATGTGTCATTTATCAAACCTAATTTCACAATTGTTCCAACATTTATTGAAATTAACTCAAAATTCTTTCCATTTAGTTAGCATCTTCTTCTAGTACCCCAATTAGAGTTGGGGATTGAATCTTCGACCTCTTAGGTCGGAGTACATACCTATATCACTAACAAGCTCACTTTGGCTATTTACAATGGATTTTTGAAAGTCTCTCCTGATAATGTAGGACACTTTCACATCGGATTAATTATTTTCATAATTAAATTAATTGGTACCTTTATTACAATGGGTTGTTTTAGTAAATGTGTCCGATTCCCGAATATCATTTTTTTTCTTTTCATTTTTGATGTTCTTCGCTTACTTGTCTTCTCCATCTTACAAACTGATTAAAACTGTAGACACTTTTCTAGCTTAAGTTTTTCGACTTTTCACAGCATATATTCGAACCTCTATTCCGGCCAAACTCGAACACCTATCAAGCATTTTTTTCCATATATTTTAATTTCACAAAATTGAATAGGAACGCTTTCTATTACCTGCATTTTTTTCAAGGATTATTTCGGCCAAGTTCAGTTCAATCTCTTCTTTGTTGTGTATAATTCAATAGGGTATGTTTTCTGATACTAAGTCAACGGTCATGTTTTCTGAGTTTTATTGTGTTTATTACAAATTTCATATGTGAAACGTTAAAGTTGCGACATGTGTAATATGTAAAATGTTTAAGTTGCAACATATGTAGTGGAAATTTATGATACATCACTGTGTTATATATTGCATGTTAAATACTGCAACTTCGTACATTTGGTCCAATCAGAGACTAAAATTATTGTTGTCCATTCGTTTCCCGAGTCTCTATCTACTCGTCGGATCCAATATCCTTTTGATTTTTGGTTGGTCGCCTCCATTCACTGTCACGATAATTTAAAACGAACCATCTTCCCAACACTTTAAAATATACCAATACCAATATTCTTTTAACGATATATAACAACTCAAAATAATAACAAAGCAACTAATTTATATCAATTTCACCCAAACCTCAACTAACTTTGTAATTTAAGCATTAATAATTGTAGTTGAATTGTGTGGAAACTATGATGCACAGACAACCTATTGATCTGGTTCTTTATAGCTGATGGTACAAATGATGCATACGGTTTGATGGCTGTTGATTTAAGGAAAAAAAAAACCAAACACAGAATACTCAAATTTATGGTTTAACTAAACTGACTATGACACATTGAAATAATTAATGATACAACAAATTGATGGCAATAGAAAATGACTTCTAGAATATGATATGATAATACACAGAATTCAAGTACCTATATGTTAGAAGTATGATAGAATTTTTAAATTTTTCCACCGAACATAGAATATGATAATACACAGAATTCAAGTCTTGAGGTCTTTATGTGGATAGACAACCAAATGGCATTACCACGAGCATGTTAAAAATCTCGAATACACCAATCAGGCCAAATTCTAGCATAAAAGAACCTTAATAAGTCTTCTTATCACATGGAATTAAAACAAACATACAAATTTTTGGTTTTATCGGAGCAGACCGTCGAGAGTGAAAGCAGTTAAAACCAAATTCAAACTCTGGTTGGCTAGCTACTTACCGATAGTTTAGCCTTGTAGTAGCTGAAGAGTAATAATAAGACGAGCTTGGCAAATTTGACTCACCATATCTAAGATTATTAGAAGCCGTCACTTGTGGCAAACTAGCAGCATACACCCCACCTCGATCCTGAGAGGCCACGGCCGAATGGTAAGAACGATGTGGAGATGTCAACCTGTTCTGTGGACGATGTGGAGATGGTAACCTGTTCTGTGGACGATGTGGAGATGGTAACCTGTTCTGTTGACGATGTGGAGATGGTGACCTGTTCCGCGCTTGTGACAAAGGAGCGGTACGTAAGGCTGTAGGAGACAGCCGTTGGCTATAGTAACCAGGAGGAATATAATCTGTGTGAGTAACATCTCGATCCAACATGAACTGTGATGTATGATACTGGCGCCCATACACAAACCGACGGTCTCCATTATTTGTCTCGATATTATTGCGAATACTGTAGAAATTAAGAAGAAAAACATGTCATGGATTATCATTTTATATAGCTGCAATCTAAGGTAAGAAGAAAAGGCTCCAAAAAAAGCCATTTGCATATGACGACCACAAACAACTTGCCCACGGTTATCTCTAATTCCATCTTTCAAATGCAAGATGCAAAAATACCTCGGCAAGCCCCACATGATTCAGAATTCAGCAATAAGAGTGATCACAGTCACAGTTATCAACAACGTAAAAAGTACCAAATAATCATTGTGCACTCTGATTAATTAAATAAAAATTTAGACTGCCTCACAAGAAACACCGTTAAAAATGTTAAGTTTTAGATTAACTCAATCAACCAAACATTAAAAAAAATAATCTCCCGTTCAAACTGTCATCTGATAGTTCAGATCGTGAAATTAACAAACATAATTGTTCACAATGCAAAAGAATTAAAAACACCTTGCTGCAGGCCCACACGATTCAGAGTTGTCACAGTTATCGACAACATAAAAATAGCAACCAATAAAATCATTGTGCAGTCTGAAAAATTAAATAAAACTTTGGACCGCCTCAGAAAGTTCTGCTGAAAATCTTCAGGAAAAAAAAACTGCACAAACTGTCATACAACAGTTCAAATCCTATCCTAAAACTAAAAAATGTGTTCTCAATGCAAAAGAAAAGAATTAAAATATTACCTCACCAATCAAACATCTTAAAGACCCACTTGGTACGTTTTCCTGATTTCATTGGCAAACCATTTCTTCTACGTAATCAACTTCCAAAGAAAATCCCACAACAAATTTGAATAACTTTAAAATAACAATAGTAATTTGCAAAAAGGAGAAAAGAAGTATTATTTATTTCTAACATTTGGCTAAAACTACAAATATGTTCCACACAAAAAAATTATCATGAAACTGGCTGAACATTTAGTACCAATGAAACAAAAACCAAATCATTATCTAACGAAACCATAAATATTACCATCAGACAGTACACTATACGACTTGAAACACTCAGGGTTTTAGTTTGATAAACAATTATGTGGAGGAGAAATTTAAGAAAATATAATTGCCCCTTACCCTCGCACCTACTTAACACACTAAAAAGGAAAAAGAACTTAAAACACGTGTACAATAGAGCTAGAATTTTAGAGAACCAAATTTACATAAATAATAATTGTGTGTTTGGTTTAACTTTTCAAATGCTTAATTTTGAAAACAAGTCGTTATGAAAAAAATTGAAATGTTTGACAGTCACTCAAAATAGCTTTTGAAACACTTTGTATTCTAAACAATTTTTATTAAAAGAGTTTAAATAAAAATGTTTGTTTTAGAAAACACTTTTCTCTCTAGTCATTCAAAACCAGCACTGAATCAATTGGACAACTTGCAGCAAAAAAACCATAGAATGACCCAAAGCAGAGCAAATATTCAAGATGATAAGATAAAAGGAAAAAAAAAAAAAAAAAACCTTGCATAGGATTCTGGAGGGTGTCTAAAAGATTCTTCAGGAAAATATTTTCCTTCATGTGCCTGCTCAGGATGATAAGGTTCAACATGACGGGGATGATAAGGTTCAACATGACGGGGATGATAAGGTTCGCCATGACCGGGAGGGGCTTCTATTCTTAAAAGCCTAGGCTGCACTTGTGAATGAGAGACATGCAATCCTGGTTCAAATGGATCATACTGCCCATGATGGACATCATGTCCATGGTAGACATCATGCCCATGGTGGACATCATGTTGAGGTCTTGTCTCAAGGATCGGCAGGTAGTGCGCTCCAGACGACGGTTTCTCAAGAGGATATGATTTAACCACTTCTTTGGTTCGTGCAGACTTAAATGACGGCCGGATACCCACATTTGGACGGACATGTGATTTCTTAGCAGATGGTTTCTTGGCAATTGGGCGGAACAAGGAAATTAGACTCTTCACCTACAATATAAGACAAAGCCTCAGCAAATTATAATAAGCATTATTTCCTAAAAAAGAAAATTTGCTCGACAAATACATGAAACCTAGATCCGAAAGCAATTCAACATAGAATTTTAGGACAACATAACCTGTGTGTTACTGAGTTCCTGTCTAAATTTCCGATGACCCTCATAATTGTCTTTAATAGCATGTTTGAAAGCACTCTCTGGAAGAGGTAAGCAATCCTTGAATATCTTAAACTTCACCTACAGAAAAACCAAAGGTATCAAAAAAACAAGTCAATGAAAACAGGACAATAGATAATCTATTTGCTATTTTGATGCATACATCCCATCCATTTACAAGTCAGAAGGTACATAAATAGCCATGTGATAAAAAACCAAAAATAACACTCGAAGCACTAAATTCACAATTTCTTCAAGGCACTGCCCACCAATAGCTACAAACAAAACAATGAAAGTCATGCCCACCGGGATCAACAGTCAGACGGCCAGGCACTTGCTTCAGTTTTTTAAGCCCAAGTGAAGGAAGACAGCCGGATCGACCTTTTGGCCTTGATAGGACAAAGATAGACTTTTTCTTTCATCCCCCATCAATAAAAAATAAGATACATCAGATAAAAGGATATCCATACAAAACCAAGTTTCCTATAAATAAATGGAATTATTTAGAATCCCTCGCTAATTTCATGTATATTGTCACCTTCATCTTGCAATTACAGCCTATCTTCTCCTATGTACTTTCAAGGTGAAAGAATTTTGTAATTTCCTTTGGATAGGGCTATCTACATCCATTTTTTCAAGGTGAAGTTAATCTTATCCAAAAAAAAAAAAAAAAAAAGAAAAAAGGAAACAAAAAAACTCATTTAATATCAGTTACTCTGTCGTTTTTCATAATGAAATGTTCATTCAATAGCACAGGCAAATGAAATTTCACATCTAAACCTACACCTGGCCTTCAACAAGGAAAAGAATGACCCAAATTACACAATTACACCTACACCTGACGTTCAATATAATTCTTCGCAGTAGCGAAGAAAATAATGAAATATTCAATTGTACAAGCAAATGGGAAAGAAATTTTACACCTATAAGGCCAAATTTGGCTTATGATCCGTTTTAATTCAAGGAAAACAATTAAAAAAATGTTTGGCACACTTTGTATTTTAAAAAAGAAGAATAATGAAAATAATGATCCAAAATAACTCTTTCAAAAAACGAAAAAATGATGTCTCTGACACTGATTTGAAATTTCTTTTTAAAATTTTGAAAATATAAAGTTAATATTTATCCTAGTATTTTGGGATAGACAAAATAAATTCCCCCAGCCTATTACCTCTCTTTACCGCCCTGTTTTTTAAATTATTATTATTATTGCAATTTTTCACTAAATTGTTTGTAAAAACCTATATATTATTTAAACTAATTATTTAAATTGTACATAAAATATACACTAAGATTATATGACTTGAATATATTTTATTGATATATTTTCTACCAAAAAAATTGAAAAAAATATATAAAAGATGACATCTTTGTTAATGAAAAAGCATGTCCATTTACTAATAAACGAGATGTCAATGACGCCACTCTTTGCACTAGCATAATGTGCAACCCAGTTAATCTAAAGGGAAACTTTACCAACCCCATGCTCAGCATCATTATTAGACAAGGCCAAGCTAAAAGAGTAAAGGACCAATGTTAGCCCATGCCCAGAGTAAAGGACTGTTGTTTAGCCTTGAGCTTAGGGCAACTCAACCTCTATGGGGTGTTTGGGAAGTCCCGTTGGGGTTATTATAGTATGTGGATAATATTATTCTATAGGTTATAATCCAATAGTAAACTATAATAAAAAAAAAAGAATTTGAAATAGTAATATTGTAGTTAATTATTGGTTATACTAGTTGGAATCACAAACAATTATAATTGGAACCCCAAAAATAGAGTGGGATATAATATAGCCTACTCCGCCTACTTGAAGTTGGGGGCCCAAATAGTCTCTAATACTTAGACCCATAAACTAGACTCAATGGATCAAACATCGATTCAACATTGCACTGACCCATTGAATTGGCTCATTAGATGATAAATTATTTTACAAAACATATTTTTAGATTTGTTTAGATCAAACTTCATTACATTAATATTTTCTAGTCAGTTTAAAATGGGAACATGAATTTTTTTATTTTACACAATAAAATTGTTGATATTGCAATTTTTCTTTAAGAATTGTATTCTATTTGTTAAAGAAAATTATGTCAAAGAAAGTTACATTTTATATTTCTTATTAACTAGAAACTACGAAATATAAAAAAATGAAAAATAAAAGCTCACTTATTACAATATATAACATAAAGTAATGCATGTATGTATATATATTGACTTATTAATGCATGTATATAACATAAAGTAATGCATGTATATATATATTGACTTATTACAATATATAAATATAAAGTAATATATAAAAGCTCATTAGGTCAACCCAACATGGAGCACCATAGTCATAATAATTGTGTAGGAAAATTATCTTTAGTCCCTGAGTTTTCAACTATAGGTGCATTTAGCCCCTAAGATTTCTTTTAAGGATAGGTTTAAAAGATCCAAGAGTAATTACTTATTATTTCAAAGGTTGACAGAACATTTAAACTAAAAATAATAATTAAAGAAGGAGAGGGAACGAGGGTTTGGGGGAGAAGATGAAGATATTTTTTGTAATTATGATTTTAATATAAAATGTCATGTCAATATCTAAAATAATTAAAAAAAATACTCAGAAACCTTTTAAACCTATTCTTAAAAGCTCAAGGACTAAAAAAGTACATATTAAACCTTAGGAATCAAACACACCTATTGCTAAAAACTCGAAGACTAAAAAGATAATTTTTTTTTCTAAATGTAATTAAATGACTCTAGGGCACTAGATACTTAACCCTACCTCACTCTTCATACTACTTTACATATTTTTCCATTGTGTAAAGTGACAAGCTCTCGAGATAAAAGTATGATGCCATATGCTAGCTTTAGGCGACTATAAAGATTTTAAATTATTAAGTTTTCCCCTTCACGTCCAAATATCCCTGCTTGTGTAAAAGTCAACCCTCTTGATTAGTTTTACTCCATTAAAAAGAAGCAACCTTTCATGCTTTTTGTTCTCTCATTCAAACTCTAGAAAATGATAAGAGCCAAAGTTTTATTTCAAAGAGTTCACTTGGTGATGGAAAAATAGGGTTAATTGGCTAATATTCTAGGCCAATTACCCTTTTACCCCACTAATAATGAACTCCATAACTATGAATCTTTCCCCTCGTGTATGAGACAACATGATCATTTTAATAAAAGATTCACAAGTTTGAATCTTGGAGGATTACTCTTGGAGGCTACTTGAGGCTACATCAATTTGGATTCAAAACAACCCATTGGGCCAACGTTGACTGTGGCTAGTGGAAGACAAGGAAGCTCTTGGCGCGCAAATCGTAAGAGGGAAAATTGAGTGTTGAGCTCATTGCTAAATAACCCACATATATTTCAGTGGAACCGTTTAAAATTCAAGATAAAAAAGAAGAAAATTAAAGAATCATCAAGGATAGATTTTTATAACCCAAGAAAAATGTTCAAGTCTATCTTTGCTCTTATGTTTCTTATACTTTGAGCATTAAACTCTTTTCATTAAATGAAAAATTATGTTTCTATTAAAAATAAAAAAGAAAATAAAAAAATAAATAATAAATAAAAGAAGAAGATGAAAGTTCAAGACTCGAAATTACTCCTTAACCAAGAAAAGGTTAATTCACATTCAAGAAAATCAATGGATCAATCATATACCTACTATGAGATTGAAACAAACTTGAGAATCCAACAAAATGACTACTTTGATTATATAGCATTGGAGAAAATAAAGAAAACGGCAAAAGAACTCCAACATTCATTGGGGAAAACAACAAAAATATATCTCAATATCAACTCATTTGCAAGAGTTCAAGAAAGAATTGATTTTGTATAATGAAGGAAAAACAAAAGAATCTTAGTTGGAAACTTTTCAATAAAAATCTTGATTGAAGATAAATTTGGGAAAAATCTCGTTGAGACTATGCAATTGACAAAGGTGATTGGGGAAAAAATCAAGCAAACGAAGTAGAAGAAAAAGAAGAATTTGAAGATGTTGATTCGAAAGTAGTCTCGAGCGAAGAAGAAAAAAACGCAACGAAGGAGATCAAAACGAGGTATCAAACATCAAACCTCTAACGTCAAGGTGGAAGTCGAAAAATCAAGCAAGAACGACACGCTAATTGCATCGAAAATCAATCGCTAGAATGTTGAAGAACTTGAAGCGAATAATGAAGACATGATGCTTAAGGGTTCTCTTCAAAAGGTGATTGTCTGGTGATTGGTCCTTTGGTTACGACTTTGAATGAGTTTGATGGAAACGTCTTTTTCAGGTTTATGGTTGATGGAGATGTTCGGTTTTCTATGGCAATGTTTGATTTTCTATCTCAGATTTACCTTTTTTATTATAATATTATTGTTCAAGTTGTAGGGATGTTGGTTAGGCATACTTAAGGACGAATTTTCTTTTTGGTGGGGTACAATGATGAATGAAGAATAGGGTTAATTGGATAATACTCTAGGTTAATGTTAGGAACTAAGATAGTATGGGATGTCTTTGTCCCATATTGGTTAGAATGGGATGACTAATATTGGTACTTAGGTGGCTTAGCTCCTCACCCCAATAGCTGGCTTTTGGGATGCGACCCACCCCAACATTGGTTATCTCATTCTAACCATTATGGGATAAAGGCATCCCATACTACCTTGATTCCTAACAGTTAATTCCTCTTTTACCCCAATAATAAACACTATAAATATGAGCCTTTCCCCTCTTATATGAGACAAAGATCATTTTAATAAACGATTCACATGCTTGATTTTTGGAGGATTACTCTTTAGGCTACTTGGGCTACCTCATCATTAAACAAGGGGAAAAACGACGCAAAGCCCTAACTTCAATGTTCCACGAAACTTAGCTTCATCAGGCTCATGGCCCAAAAGATCCAAGCCCTAACTCAACAACATGCAAGTTATACCCCACTCGACCCTCCTATTCATCGAAACAGGTATGAATCACCATTTTGGAAGTTGGGCAGACCCTCGAGTCAATCCATTTTAGTCAAATTTTGATATACTTGTTAGACGAGCTTGTTTAGCCTACAAGTAGGTCAATCCAAATAGATATAATGCATTATGTATTACATTCTACATATATTAATAGATAAACATTTTTTTTTTGCTAACTCATGTGTTTATATTTCATATCACATAATTTATATTTTAAAAAATAGTGTATAACAAAAAAAATAGAAATTTTCTTAAATAATATCATATTAAAACGACTTATAATATCGATACCCTTATGGAGTAAAATTAAGGGGGAAAGACCAAAGAGTTTGAAATAAAATTTAATAGAAAAACAAGTTTTAATAAAATTTAGTTTAAAGAACCCAAACAATATTTTAAAAAATATATTAAAAGAGTTTATTGTGAATCGGGCTCATCTTAATTGATCAGCCCATGCCCGATTCAAATTTTCATCCAATGTGCCAAATCCATAGGCCTAGACTATGAGCTAGGCTATTGGAGGTTAGATCGACCCAAGCCCATCTCCAAATAGTGGTTTAGGCCTACTACAATCAAGCTCTAGCCAAGCTCAAGCCTATACTTTTCTAGGTCAAGTCAGGTTTGCGTGTGACTTAGAACTCGAGGACAACACTGTAAAACTATAGGACAATAATAGGAATGGTAGTAGAGGAATATTAGGAGGATATTAGTAATTAGATAAGAGTTTGTTAGGGAAGTTGGCTATAAATATAGTGAGTCGGGAAGGGAGAAGATAAGCAATATTTCGTGAGTGAATTAGGGCTTGTCTCAAGATTGGGAGGGTCCAAGTACCTCGAATACTTGGTTAAGCTCAAGATTGAGAGTTATCTCAAGATTGGGAGAGTTATTTTGGGAGAAGGTAACCAAGTGTTCGAGGTACTTGGACCCTCCCAATCTTGAGATAACTCTCAAGCCCTAATTCACTCACGAAATATTACTTAACTTCTCCCTTCCATACTGACTATATTTATAGCCAACTTCCCTAACAAACTCTTAACTAATTACTAAGATACCCTTAGTATTCCTCTACTATCATTCCTATCAGACCATTTGATCAAGGTCGTAATTCTAAGAGAGCTCCCAACCACTCGATGTAGTCCCCAATGTATATAAAAACACTAACATTTGAAAAACTTGCACTATATGCTTAATTCATAAGGCAAAAAACATTGCCTAACATGAAAGCTATACAATTTCGATGATGTGCTTGATTCAAACATCTTAATTGAGATGTTTGAACTAGTTAAGGACCCCTTGCCATAAAACAATTAGGGTTCTACCATAACTTAACATATTGAGTTGTGCACTTGAGTTTTCAAACCTCCATAACGAGAACAAAAATTAGCAAACTATGCACACATTGAGTTGTATGCTCAAGCTTTCACACCTCCATATATTGACAAAAGAAAAAGAGCAAAAATGCTTGCACAAATCTTCGTTTTATGAGAAACTACCCATCTTATTTTAAATCTACACAATAAGGGTAAGTATTTCTTACCTGCGCTTGAAATTGCCCATTGAAAGCAGTTGGTTCCAAATCCAATGCACCTTTGCTAGTAGCTTCGTAGATTCCATAAAGAAGCTTTGAGTCCGTGTCAAACAAAAATAGCTTCGTGTCAGGACTTATATTCTTCACGACTTCGATTTTCCCTTTTGGTAAGCCAAAAACACGATATTGATAACATTCAGGCTTCGTCTTTCCATTGCACATAAAAATGAATCCAGAGGGATATTTCTCCCCCTCCGTTTTCTCGTGCTTCTTCTGATCATTGACAAGAGGGTTTGAAGTTGAAACTGAAGCACAAGTTGGACCATTAACAAGATTTGATCTTGAAGTAGAATGGGCAACTTTTAGAGTGGAAGTTTCACTCGTCTTCCTTGACTTCTTCTTCTTCGCCAGTTTATTAACACCTTTCTTTGACATAGAAAGATTCAAGGGTGGTTCTTTACCCTTTTTACCCTTTGATGCTTTCCCTCTCCTCTTTGTCATTGATGACTGCCACAACTTAAACAATCAAAACGGTTGCATATTTACAAGAAAAATCTTGAGTAGAAAAAGAATTGCAGGGATACATTATTAACCCATGAGGCTTCACAAATGAACTTGATTCAAAGTTTTTTTTATGACGAACTTGTTTAAGAGTTTCAAAAACTTATAACTAAATCTCCGAGATCTTCAAAATAATGTGATGATAATTCTTTTTTCTGCTAACTACTTTAATGGAAAGATGACGAGGCATTTTGCAAATGATTTTATATCAAAATAAAGTTTGTTCATAAGAGAATTATTTTTAGATTTCCATTTGCAACCCCTTCCTCGTTATCGCACCCTCCCCTTTCCCGGCTCCCTCCTCTTCCCTTTAGCTTACTAATCCTTCTCTACTCTTCCTTTTTCCCTACCATTAAAGCACAACAAACTAGACCCAGTTGCTCGTCCCCTATTGAGACATATTGAAGCAATACTAGAGAACAAAGCAACATGAGCAAGGGATGGGCATTTAGCAAACAATCAAGCTAGAGCATGATTGAATAGCAACATAGAAAAACTAGAGCACAAACAATGAGGAAATAGCAACACTAAGAACTTTTTCTTTGACCCCATGATGGACAACCTTCTTCCTCTCTTCCCTTTCTTCCCACCTTACTCCTCCCTCTCCACATCCCATCACCTCTCAAGCATGAAAAACTAAACTCAATTGTTAAAAATGAAACAATTTGAATTTGAAGAGTGATGAACCAAATAAAAAAGACCAAGCAACAACCCCAAAACAGCACGATGAGCAAACACAGTGCTAGATAACTAATTTTTATGCCTAGTCATAATTAGTTTAGAAGAGCAAGCAAAAAAGGGAAGGTCGACTAGGTAAAGAAAGGGATGAGAGAGCAACTAGACATGGAAGAAGGAGAGATGACTGAACCAGGAAGAGGAGAGACTATAAGTGCTATTTCTAATTAGCTTTGTTCATGCCACCTTAGAAGGTAACAAAGTTTTTTCCCTTGGCAATCGAACTTTAAAGTAATATAAAATCAATTTTATAAATGTTGCATCATCTCTTTGTCAACTTAGCAAATGGAGAACTAATCAAAAGCAATTCCAAAGCATTTTGGAGACCACGGTGCAAAACCTTTATGTACTTAAAAGACCTAAACAACTTAGATATATATGAAGCGTCACCTTATTCACACCAAAAGATAGCCAAAAGCAGAACGCATCAACACTTGATATGTTCTCTACCTTAGATATTTCAAACACCTCGTGTCACACCAAAAGAATGCCAAAGAAGGACCACATGCATTGTTTTAGGCCCTCCATCATGCAACAAGATCTCCAAACGGGGGAACATCAACAGATGATTTATCTTTAAACATGGATCACAATTCTTTAAGCTGTATTTTTGGAGCCTTATAATCAAAATATGAAGAAACCCAATCCAATACTATATGCCTAAAAAAAGGGTAAAATACATTTTTTTGTCTTTTAAATTTGAGGATAAGTTTCTATTTAGTCCCTAACTTCCAAAATTTGACAATTTACTCCCTAGCTGTTGTAAAATGGTTCTAAAAGGTCCCATAAGTTGACAATTAACTTGCACCAACTAAATCTTATTTAATGTTATGTGGCAAAGAACTTTTCCCTTCTCTTTGTCTTCATTTTTTCCATGAAAATGATTATGCCATTAGAGTGTATCAATAGCAGCCTCAACACTTTTTTAATATTAAAGCCACCATCACCTCCATAATGAGCCATGACATCTTGGTCATCTATTCTTACTCCATTGTCGCTCTTCTCCTTCCATCCTTATCACTCTCCTCTCTCTCCATTGATTAGTCAATTCTTTCAATTGTTTTCTATAAGTACTCGACATTTAAGCATCCTTCCAGCACTCAATTTTTATGTACTTTTGAGGATCATTCTTCTCTAATCCATCGGGTACTCAATTTTTGTGACCTAATCCATTTGATTTTTCTTGTTTGTATGTTGAATTGAAACATTTGTTTCAAGACTTGGAAACCCAAATCTTGTAACATGTACTAAAATTCAAAATCATAGATTGATATTCTTGAACTCTGAAGGAAACCAAATTGGATTAAGTGGAAATATTTTATTCCCTACATTCTCGGCTTATGTACAAAACTCATATTTATGTTTTATCTAGTGAAGAAATTTGGTTAACCTCTCATGGAGAGGTAATCGTCATTTGACATAAGCTCATATCTGGATTGAGCTATTTAATAATTTGAAACGCACATTGGATTGAAATTGGAGTACTGTGTAAAGGCTCCCACGCCCAACAAAGGGGAGATCTTTTGGAAATTGAAGTTGTTATTGAAGGCTTGAAAGTTCTATCAACAATGAATGCTATTAATCATCCAATTTAGTCGAGTCTGACCATCTTTCTACAATGCGACATCAAAGGAAAGTTGGAAAGTTTGATGAAAATCAAGCAAGAGATGCCTAAGGCTTGCAACAAATTTCATGGATATCATCTTCAAACATAATAGTAGAGTTATAACTTGGTGGCACATACCCTTGCAAATACAGCAAGTCCAACTCCGATTTGAGGAAAGTAAGTTTGGGACCATCTTTTTCTTTATTTTTTCCTTATGGTGTTTTCTATTTTCTATTTCATATATAATCCCATCATCCCAACTACATCGTCAAAGGAATTGAACTTTTTTCCACAAGTAGACTTGATTTACATTTTGAATTAGGCTCCTCAGTTTAAATTACAAACAACCCCCATCCCACATTCATTCATATCTTACATATTTTTTACGAAAGAGATAACATGGATAAGAATAGCTATGATGTGATATAACCCCATTAATCTTACCCCATACAAGACAAATATTCCATTTCTACTTCTACCAAGTGTGTTTAGGTGAGGGTAGACCATTACCATTTACTTTTTCTCCTCGATCTTTTCTTCTTCATTCCCTTGTCTTTTCTTCTATTTATTCCTCTCCTCTTTGCTTCCCTCTAATATTCTTATTTTCACATCTCTTCCCTCCCTACTTGAAGAAGATAAACAATTCCAAAGATGATGTTTGTTGGAAACCTTGATGTTTTAAATAGTGTTTTCAAAATGCAAAGTGCACCTTAAGGCGACAAGTCCCTTGATCGTCTCAAAGCGAGAGGCAACAAAAATGTGTCGCCTAACTAAAGCGAGGCGAAAATAAATAAATAATATGTTTATAGAAAGCATAAACTTATAACGATCATGGGTTGGCCTGGTGGTAAAAAGGGAGACATAGTCTCAATAAATGGCTAAAAGATCAAGGGTTCTATCCATAGTGGCCACCTACCTAGGAATTAATTTCCTACGAATTTCCTTAACACCCAAATATTGTAGGATCAAGCGAGTTGTCCTGTGAGACTAGTCCAGGTGCACATAAACACTCACGGATATTAAAAATAAAAAAATAAACTTGTATAAATATAGTAATATAAATTGTCAAAGACTCAAAGTTTAAAACTAAATAGTAAAAACATCCAACTATCAAAAATATCCAATAATAATCAAGTCATGAAGAATGAACAAAAAATAAAAGTAACATATCATCAAAGGTCAAAATCATCATCCTCCTTCCCATTTAAATATAAGGCCTCATCTAGTGATCTCCTTGCAATTAAATATATTTAGTGCGCCCCTCCTTTTGGCCATGCAACAAAGTTTATTAAAATATAATATTCCTTTTTGTTCCATTCAAAATCTCTCTCTTCTTCTCCTAATTACTCTAGCACCTCTAAAACTATTTAATAAATATTATGCCACAAAACCCCATAAAGCACTCAACTATTTAAACATTTAATAAATATTATGCCACAAAACCCCATAAAGCACTCGATTATTTAAACATTTAACTAATATTATGCCACTAAAACCCCATAAAGCACTCAACTATTTAAACATTTAACTAAAAATCAAGTCACGTTAATTAAACAACATTGTCAATAAAAATAGATTATTCTAAAAAACATTGTATAGAATTAAGTTATCACTAGCCAATTTGAAAACCAGCATTACCATGTAAAATTCAAGTTTTTTATATCAATTCCATAAATATGCTCAAAGATTCATCCATGTTCATCATGATTCAAAATTGTACTTGAAAAGAAATAGAACTCCTTGTGACCTTTTGAGGGCCAATATTGACTAAGAATGTTAAAAAGACATTAGGAAGCATTATTGCAAGTGCAACACTTGGAACTGAACAATTTCAAAACTCGTCATACATCTTATGAATTTAATATTTATTTTCCTACGTTTTACCACATTCACTAATTTATGGAAGAACCTAATAACTCCATTGTTAACCTACATAAACGTGTATTTCTTACAACAAGTCTCCTTCCCATACTAAGTGCAGGAATTCCCTAACTTTCCATTGAGCCAAAATAAGTATGACATGAGATCCCACTTTCCAGTCTCCACTATTTGGTATAGATATAATGAAAACCCATCCAAAACAATTTTGGAAATAGAACCATGCATATGTATGTATATAAGCAATATATGTAAACATGTATTTCAAAGTTCCCAATAATCTTCAAGCATATATCATATATGCGTCTGTTCACTTAGGATTCTCAAACCTAAGCCCAACAAAATTGACTCTTCTAATGCAAGAACAATTCAACTTCTACTGATCTTAACAAATCACAATTTTATCCTTAAAGGTGCCATAAGGTATACTTCTTCCATAATTAATAACATTGGCCTTTCTAAGTCAAGTCTTACATATTGATCCCATTTCACAGCAGTCTTCGAGAACAAGATCTTTCATCGCAGAAAAATTGATGGGTCTATCCAACTTAAGTAACTACCATCCACCGCCAATTATTTCCTATTCTAAGTGAAGCAAGCATCCAAGATAAACCTTGCAAGCCAATGGCTTGGCATCGTTCAAAGCAACTCAACCATCATTAGCAAGATTGAAATCTAAGAAATTAAACGAGCAAAGGGGGAAGAAAAATATGGTAAACTTCTTCACATCTCCCAAGCATTCTAAATTTATGGGAATAATATTCTATCTCTGCCCTACTGATGAACTGGCAATCATACAACAAAATAAAAGGGTTGAATAAATCTAAACAGAACAATTAATACGATAACTATTGGACAGTCAACTTTCTGAGCACCAATGTCAAGAAGTACAGGATAGGATTCAAAGAAAGGCATTGCAACTGCAGCTCTGCTGAGTGGAATAAAATGTTTTCAATGAAGAGGAGAGGAAGAGGGAAAGGGGGTAGCGACTGTGAGAAGCAATCTCAACATGATAAAAACAAAAGTTAAATCGTGTGAAATCCTACCCCAGAACAAGTAAATTGTATAGAGCGTGAGAGCACTGCAAATGAAAGCGATCAAGATGGAACATATTTGTTCGACATAATTTAATCAACCCTCAACAACCAATCGCTGCAGCAAGCAAATACCAAAGATTTCAACAGCTATTTCATATCAGTAATAAGAACAACAATTCAAGAAAGTCATCTTCAGTAGAAAATTAACAAAAAGAAAACGAAAATTGAAGATCAAAACTCGACAAGATTAGTAAGTTCAAATGAAAAGGCAGACGAGACTAACTGCCCATGATTATAACAACAACACGGCTGCTAAAATTGATATGAGCTCAGAAAAATAACACGAAATTAACGGAAGAAAGCTTCGAAAATACCTGGAAACGTAGCCTCTCAAAACTCCGCTAGCGACGATTAGGGCTGGGGGAGACGGGAAGGGAAAAAATGAATCGGCGGCATCGACTGAAGGAAAGAGGATGTATTTATATGGCCCTTGAGATATTGTGGGAAATCGTTTTCTTTTTTGTTTTTTTCTTTGCTAAAATATAGAAAATACTCTTTGTAGTTTATTACAAAAGCTAAATTTAAAAAAATAATAAAAAATAATAAAAAAAAAAGAAAAAGAAAAATCACATAAACTTTCTATTTCGTGTCAAAAATACCCCTAATTTTCAAAGATACGCTTTTAAATGGAAAGTATTAGCGTTTTGTTTCAAAAATACTAGCAAAATCTAGCCAAGAGAATTTACTTAGTCTTGTCCTACAAAATAATGAAAATAACACATCTGTGATATTTGTCACAGATAGTCTAATGCTTAAATTAATTTTCAGCACGAGGTCATAACGAGTTTTTTAGAGAATAAGATAAACTTACTTGATATAAACTCTCATACTCTATATATAGTATAGCTAAACCCATTAAATATAAAATTGAACACCCAAACTTGAAAATTCAGGCCTAAAGTTAAGTCATTTACCCTAAACAAAAACAAAAACTTGTGTGTCAATTTACTCTTTTATTATTTAAATATGTGTTAAATATTATCCCTTAATCTTTTCTATTTCCACTAAATTTTGGATAACTGTTTTGAGTCAAGGTCAATTGGGTCAATGTCACTCTTTAATGTTTCTTAACTTTATCCACAATATTGTCTTTCATCTTTTTATATTTCTATTTGATATTTTTCTATCAACTGAGCATAACTCAATTAATTAAGATATATATTCTCGACCAATATATTATGGTTCAAATTTCTACCCTACATATTGTGTTGAACTAATTAACCTTTTAATATGCTATACCATGGATTCAACCCATCATTCTATATTATTAAATAGTGTTATTAAATAGGTCTGGAAAAAGGGATAATAAAAGAGGCAATATGTCACATCAAATGAAGACTATGACAAAATAAGGTCGTCGGATTCAATGGGTCCAATTTTATTTCAAGCGCCCAAACATGTCTTAGTTCTAAATTCATGGGTCGAACACCCCTAAAAATGTTAAAGCTAACCTGATGAAAGGTCAAGCACACCATGACTTGTGTGTTTGACTACTCTTGAAAATGGAGAATGTGCATTCACAAGCTAGTTTAAAGTCCAAAAGGCTTGATTAATCACTCTGACTTGAAAATAGATCATAAACCTTGTTATGGCTAAAAATTTGACATGCTTAAAGTTAGAGGACTAATGAGTTCGAGGACAATGTAATGTGACTCATACATAAAGATGTCCACAGGACAGGGCGAGGCTGGGGATGCCATTCTCCATCCCCGTCCTCGCTCCCCATTTCATTCCTCATCCCCGTGAATTTCCCCACTAAGATCAGGACGGGGATTCCCCGTGGGGAATTCGCGGGGATCGGTTCCCCGGGGGAAACATTACTTTTTTTTTTTTTTGTAAAAAACAAAATTAATTTAAATCACTAATGTGGGAAAATTTTAATTAAATAATTAACTTTATCACTAAATTATTTATTATGGTTAGTTTTATATGACAACTGAATTTAAAGATAAATTATTCAAATTTTGGTCTAAAAAAGCTAATTAATTTTTTTAGTAGAAAGAAATAAATATAAATCAAATTATTCACATATATAATCTAAATTTAAAGATTCAATTTAAACATATTCATTATGTTTCCAATAAATAATCAAATTTGAAATGTAAATGTAATATTTATATAATAATAATAATAACATAACATTAGATGACTATACTAAATAAATATGTAAAACCTAATCGAGGCGAGGATGGAGAACGGGGCGGGGTCGGGGCCGGGGAATGCATTCCCCATCCCCATCCCCATTTAGCTCACAGGGATTTTTTATCACCCACTCCCTCCTCCATTCCCCGCCTAATCAGGGACGGGGCAAGGCCCCCGGGGACCCCGTCCCCATGGGGAAATTGGACATCTCTATTCATACATAACTCAATCATTCTCCTAGGATCGAACATGGAAAAACACATAAGGACAATTCTGTTGGGTTTTATGTCCTCAAACTCGTGGTTTGTAAACAATAAACTTATTATGGTAATCAATATAGACGTTATCGAAGTTTGATTTAATAAAGTTGTTATTGAATGTTTGAACTGCTCATTTCATTTTCAGAAATAACATAAATCCAATTAACTAAGATTCATGGCTATTACATGAGTGCTTGAACTTTATATGGAGATATAAGAGTGGATCAAGTTTGAGTAAATCGCCAAAATGGTCTATAGTATACAGATAAGCCTGGGTACCTTATTATGGGGACACTATCGAATTCAACCCACTTTGTAGATGTTACAATCATTGTAAAGTGCTACAGCGAAGTGATCCTGATTCATTCATGTGGAGACATGCGAGTGGAAACGTACTATGCAAAGAGTTTGTATAAGATCGGACCAAGAAATAAGTCACTCTTACTTTATAACGTTGTTTACTATTTAAGACCGACTATTTCAAAGCAATGACCTAGGTAACTTAACCTTAATCCTGAGCTAACTACGAACTCTTATTTATTCGAGATTATCATTAGATTTACATGGGTGAGAGTTGGCTCAACAACACGAGCTCAATAAGTCTCCCATTTTAGGTGTAAGACCGGGTAGATAGCTGGGGACATAGGGTGCAAGATGGAACTCACTCCTACCCACTTTCAGGGATAACAGAGAGGTTGTTCCCTTAAGTGCTAACTCGAGGTTTTGAACTAAGGGCCCCACGTTCTCATTGGCCCGAGAGGGACTCAATTTAGTTATTGGATCATAAACCAATTGTTCTTTATGTTGGATTTTATGTCCTAAAACTCGCAGTTTGTAAAATGATAAACATTTTCTATTATCAATATACTTGTTATTGATCTCATAAATTGTATGAAAGTCTAAATCCAATAAACTAAAATCTATGACTATTGTATGAGTACTTGAACTTTATGTGGAGACATAAAAGTGGATCGGGTTCGAGTAAATAGTCAAAATGATCTATGACACATGAATGAGGTTGGGTACCTTATTTTGGTAACACCATTGGATGCGGCCTACTCTGCAATTGTTACAAAGAGTGGTAAAGTGCTACATACGATGTGATCCTAATTCGTACATGTTATGACATGAGGAGTGGGGGCATCCTATGCAATGAGTTTGCATAAGATTAGGACCAAGAAATAAGTCACTCTTACTTTATAACGCTGTTTACTATTTAAGACTTGACTATTTCACCTAGATGACCTAGGTAACTCGATTTTAATCCTGAGCTAACTATGAACTCTTGTTTATTCGGGATTGCCTTTAGATTTGCATAGTTGAGGGTCGACTCAACAGCACCGGCTCAATGAGACGCCCATTTCAGGGGTAAGACTAGATATATAGCTGAGGACATAGGGTGCAATATGGAGTTCACGCCTACCCAATTAAGGGATAAGAGAAAGTTGTTCTATCAAGTACTGAATCTAGGTATTGAACAAGGGGCCCCACCCTCTTACTTGGCTGAGAGAGTTTGGTTTAGTGATTAGATCACAAACCAGTTGTTCATTAGAAGATCAGTAGGGACTTGAGGAATAAGACATAATCTTGGGGGTAAAACAGATATTTGACCCAACCATTATTACGAACAACCTGTGAATGGTCAACTTGCTGATTATGGTTAAATCATGTAAACGTAATATATCTACAGTGAGAGAAGTGCAACTATGAGCTTTAGTGGAATGACCCATTAGTTAACGAATGGAGATTAATTTGGTCTACTGAGTTTAGCCAATTAATCTTGGATCGTTGGAGCCTATGATCTGTAGGTCCGCAAGGTCCCCCTGCTAACTCGTAACAGACTAGCTCTAAAAATAAGTTAATTTGAAACGTTCAAATTAGAATTAAGGAAATTAGTAATTATATGAGTTATAATTATGTTTAATTTTAGAATTAAATGGAATAGGAGAATTTATATATTTAAATATGATTTAAATATATAAAGATGGATATGTGTTAAAATTAATTTAATATTTGATATTAAATTAATTAAGTTTTATTTAATAATTAATTTATGAAATTAATTAAAATTTTCAATTTTTAAAATCAAAATAGATTTTATAAAATCAAATTTTGATTTTTAGATAAAATTGAAAAATTGGAAAATCAAAACACAAAATGAAAAAACGAATTTTTCCATCATCCATCTTTGAAGTAGCTCACACATGAAGCAACATCTTAGCCTTGTCTTCTCCTACCATGAGCTGAAAATCATGCAACTCTTCTCCTTGCATGTTGATCTGCAATATAATGAAGAGATTGGAGTGAAAATCGGGCATGCAACCCATAGAGTTTTTTAGAGAAAAACTGGTTTGAAGAATGGTTCTTCAACAAGGGTTGCTGTAGTGAGCTTTTCTCTTTCATCCCTTGATTCAAGCTTGTTTTGAGTCCCAAAACTCAATCTAGAGCACTAAGAGAATAGTATGGAAGATCTTGAGGTGGTCTACAACAAGATATGGAGAAGATAGCGGTTGGAGATGGAGCTTTGAAGAAGTTCTACAAGACGTATGTCTTGAAACCCATTTTTTCTACAGAAGCATGTTTTATATTATGCCAGAATTAGTGAATTTGAGTACTTAGATGATCCTTGTGCTTCCGCTGCTGTTGATACAATCCTACACTTTAGAGGATCAGTGGGACTTGGAACTTAAGATACAAGATGTAATCTCAGGGGTAAAACAACTTTTTGACCCAGCTATTACTACGAACAACCTGTGAATGGTTGACTTACTAATTATGGTTATATCGAGTGGACACAAATATATCTATAGTAAGAAGAATGAAACTACTGGGTTTTAGTGAAGTGATCCGTTATTTAATCTTGGACCGTTGCAGCCCATGATCTGTAGGTCCATTAGGTCCCCTACTAACTCACAAACGAATTAAAACTTTATAATAGAGTGATGAGTAAATTTGAAGTGTTCAAATTCAAATTATGGGAATTAGTAATTATATATAATGTGATCTTATAGGAATTAGTAATTATATATAATATGATCACACGTTTAATCAATGAATTAAACGAATTTAGAGAATTGGATAATATTTAAATATGATTTAAATATTAAAATTACATGAGCGGGGATTCATGTTTGTGGAATTGGTGTTTTATTATTTTAATTAATTAAATAAATTTTTATTAAAAAACAATTATTTAAATTATTTTATATAAAATTTGAATTTTGAATTTTATGAAAATACAAATTTCAAATTTTAGTTTTTTTGTTTTATTTTTTTTCTAAAAATTAAAACTAAAGAAAACTTAATTTTAATTAACTTAAAAAGTGAGTGGGGTTTTCCCACTTTCAATACCCAACTTCCAATAATCCGCTCAAGGAGGAGCTGTCATCTAGCTATGCAATGTGATTGCATGAAGTATTTTGAAAAGACATGGTGAATTGAGCTGAAATAGAAGGCCATGCAATCAGAATTTTGATACTCCAATTGCTGAAGAAAGTATTCTTCGTTCTTCAGTTGAAAATTAGACTTTTCCCTCTAAAATTCCCAAAAATTCAACTCATTTTAAATCCCGCAATTCAATCTAAGGTCCAAGAGAATGTAGGGAAGATCAAGTGGTAGTCTACTATACTTTTGAAGTGAAGATTTGAGATGAATTCAAAGTCGAAAAGGAGGTATTCAAATGTATATCTTCAAACTCTATTTTTTGTTATGAACATGTTATCTTAATTGCTAAAAATTAATGAATTAGAGTGCTTAATGATTTTATTTGCTTCCGCTAATTGTATGCTAACTCCAACAAACTCTGACATAAAAATTATACTCCTAAATTAAGCTCCACGCATTTGATTCATAGAAATTGAAAGTTATGGCTTGATTGGACTGGAAGAGTAGTCATTGATAGTACCGAAAATATGTTATCTGGCTCCGCTTATTTCAAGATTGCTCTTAGATTTTATGTGTTTATTTGGTTGTTTTATAGGTTTCGAGTACTTAGGATGTAAAAGGAGACGTTAGTGACAAAATGGAGTTAAAATTGGCTAAAATGAAGCTCAATTGCATCAATCGGGAAAGAGAAGACAAAAATGACCAAAATGCCCTTGGAGGCGTAGTGCGTAGCACATCAGCGCTAGCGCCCAATGCTTTCTTTAATAGTAATGAATTTGGCACAACACCGTGATGCTACCTTCTGGCGCCATGGCGCGCCGAACTCCAGATGCTCGAGGATTTCCATCAATGCCGCAACACTATGCACTGTCTATAAATGTTTTCCTTCAATTTTAGGTCAAGAGAGGAGAGATTAGTCGATTTTTACTCCGTTGGCTCAGTTTCGACCATTCTTGGCCAAAACCCATGAGATTTCTTCATGTTTTCCCTTGTACTTTTTATTTTGGCTTCAGGATTCATGTATTGATGAACGACTAAAGACCTAAATGTCGTTTTGAGGTTTGTTGGGCACTTACTATGGTTTAATGAGATTTTTTTTTGTAGTGTTCTTGAGTTCTCTGTTTATGTTTATTTTCTATATAATTTCTAGGATGAGCATGCATATGGATTTAATTGACAACTAAATCATTAATACTTGTATGTTCGTTCACCCCACGTTGTGCATATTATAGGTATCCGTAATTATATCAATAATATGCTTAATTTGAGTAGCAATAGGTTTTAATTATAGTTATGGTTTTGATTGCTACTTTTATAGAATCACCCAGTAATGAAACTTAGGGAATACAAATGCATTATGTTAGATTTGGCCAATTTAATTTAATGTTCTAATTAATCCAAGTGCATAATGCGATTAGCTAAGTGAATAGACTTGCGTGACAATACTTGGTAAATTTAGAAATCGACATCTGCGTTGGTTTTCTTTAGAGAGTTTATCTGGCTTTTCCAAACATTCGATTAGGCTTGATGATTAGATAACTCATAAACCTTGCATGATAATCAATGAATTAAGCCATAGAAAGTCCAACATCCTCTAGATTGACGAAGGTAATCTCGTGTATCTCTCTCTCAATCTATTTTATTTTATGTACTTTAATTTCATGCAATCTAATTTTCTTGTCAACTCAATCTCAACCACCCCCCCCCCCCCCCCCCCCCCCCCCCCGCCGCTTTCCAAAGATGAATTTAACTTAGAGAAGTTTTGTCTTAGGCTTCTTATGGTTCGGTCTGATCTTGCCATTAAAACTACTTGTTAGTTATAGTGTTGGATTGCGAAAATAAATATTATTTGATTGGTAAAAAGCCTCGACAACTTTCTCCCCATCAGTCATGACCTTAAAGCTCAAAGCTCATATTGGGCAGGCTCGAAGCGGGCAAGACTATGGTGTCCATGAGGTATTTTCATATTTGTGCATTTTGGGAGTAATGGGCTTTTGCCATGGGTTATTTTCGTCTTTTCACTACAACAAATATGGGTTTCAATGACACAATGATATAACCAAATTAAGGTTGGTGAATGAAAAAAGTGTCATAAATATGAAAAAGTCGTGTTTTTTGCCAAAAAAAAAGCAAATTTTCGAACTTTAATAATTTATGACAGTTTTTCAACGTCACAAATTTATGACATTTATTAATTGTCATTAAATAAAATTAATTATTATATTTTAAATAAAATAATAAATATGGAAATAAAATAGAAGAAGAAACGATGCAACGTACGTCCTTTTCCTCTTCCCCCTCCCTAACCTTTCTCCCACCCCATTCTCCTCTTCCTTCACTATTTTCATCAAACCAACTTCCACCGTCGTATCCACCACTATTGCCATTGTCGTTGGCTTCTTCTATCTCCCCGTCTCTGTTGTAGGAATGTATCGGCAATAGTAGAATAAATAAGGATCATTTAAGCACTCTAATTCATTAATTTTGGCAAAATATAAAGCATGCTCTTGCAGAAAACAAGTGAGTTTCATGACATACCTTTATAGAACCTCTTCAAAGCTTGATCTCCAGGTGCAATCTTCTCTGAATCTTGTTGTAGACCACCTTAATATCTTTCCCACTATTCTCTTGGTGCTCTAGATTGAGTTGTGAGACTCAAAATAATCTTGAATCAAGGGATTAAGGAGAATTGCTCAAAGCAGCAATCTGATTGAAGAACACTTTCTTCAACACGAGTTTTCTCTAAAATTCTCTCTTGATTGCATGCATGAAATTCACTCCAAACTCTTCAATATATTGCAGACCATCATACAAGGAAGAGAATTGCATGAGTTGTAGCTCATGCTTGGAGTAACACAAGGCAATAATGATGACTTTTGTGTGAGCAAGTAGAAGATGGATAATGGAAAAAGTGGTTTTTCCATTTTGTGTATTACAGTTCACTCAGCTGGTCATAGCTAAACGATCACAGGGTATTTGCTATACGATAGTTTTCCTCCTTCTAAACGATTGAGCATTCGTCTATACGATAGACTCTTCTCATCTCCCACTTACTCAATCGTCTACACGATTGTTATTCCTCCGGTCTTTTCCTCTAACCAAGTCCACATAGAGCCCACACTTCTGGATTCTCACATTGAGAATACCAAGGTAACCATTGTGGTGGTGTCCTCACTCAACTCAGCTGAGTTCGAGGTTTTGGAGGTCGTTCATTATGTGTTGCGGCGTACATGTGGTGGTTGTTGTTGATCGTGTTGTGTTGCGGTCGTTGTGTTCGAGCATTTGTGTGTTGCTGTCTTAGAGACTGATAGTTCGTGATCAAGGAAGTTTAAAGCATAAGTCTTCAAAGGTATGTATTTGTTATCCCTTGATCTCTTTATAAAACATACTATAATTTCGTATTGTGCATGACCTGTAAGTTTCCTTTTCTTGACTAAAATTGTTTATGTTCAATTTCGAATGGAATTTGGAACGATCATTTCGCTGCTCATGGAAATCCTCATTTCTGATTTCCTTCACACCCAACTTCCATTAACTGCCTATCGTTCCACTAAAGATTGTCAGCTGCACTCTTCGCACTACAAATATATTTCTGTGTCGATTGGATATAACCAATCAACAATGTGATAACCCTTCACAAATTTTTTATAAGTACAACTAGGCCAAAATTACCGTTTTGCACCTGTAGTTACATCTAACTCCTTAAGTACCATTGATTCCTCTAACGAATAATAATTCATAGTCCAACTATGACCAAGTTTCTCTCGGGCCAAGAAAGGGTGTGGCCACATTGTTCAAGCCTCGAAATCAGCTCTTAAAGGAGCAATTTATCTATTTACCCCGACATCAGGGAAGGAGTGAATTTCGTCTTATGTACCTATGTTCCCAGCTCCCTAGTCAGACGATTTTGCAAAATGGTAGGCATATTGAGTTGGCAATCTGACCACTCTCACCCATACAAAGCAAATGACCGCCTTCATGAGTAGGAGTTCACAACTCATTCATGATTCAGGTCATGTCACCTATGGTAATCCTGGTGAAATGTAAGTCTCTATTATTAACGGTGTTATATAATGAGACTAATCATTTTGTGTCTGGTCTTATACAGACTCTTTATATAGGATACCCCCGCGCACATGTCTCCATGTGAATGATCAAGATCACATCATTTGTAACACTTTACAACACTTGTAACATATACAAAACGGGTCGTATCCGTAGTATCACCAGGATAAGGTACCTAACTTTATCTATATACTACAAACCATTTAGGTTATTATTTAAACAAGATCCACCTGTATGTTTCTACGTACTTTTTAAAATTACATAAAATAACCTAGGATCTTAGTATATTGGATTGAGTGTATGATCATAAAATAAAAATTATTTTATTAATAATAATTTGTTTATACAAAGTTTACAAACTATGATAATACAAGAGATTTAAGACACCAATCCAACAATCTCCCACTTGTCATAAAGCTTAGGGCGCCAAATGTATAATACAAATAAAGTACAAAAAAACAATAAACTATGGCATACACTATACCCCAGTAACATCTCTCACTTACTCTAGACAATATGTTGTACATCCTGCAGACCCAGACTTTCTAGATGACCTTCGAACACTTTAGTCGTGAGAGCCTTTGTAAACAAATCAGCAACATTGTGCATCGAAGAAATCTTTATGACAATCTCGTCACCTTGATGCACAATCTCCCGAATCAAGTGATATTTTTGCTCAATGTGTTTTCCTCTTTGAGACTCCTAGGTTCCTTCGAATTTGCCATAGCACCACTGTTATCACAACAAAGTGTGATGGGCAAAGACATATTTGGAACAATTTCTAAATCAGTAAGGAACTTATTAAGCTAAACAACCACTTTAGCAGCTACGTATTCGGCTTCCATGGTGGAGTCTGTGATGCATCTTTACTTGATGTTTCGCCAAACTATAGCTCCTCCATTCAGAGTAAACACTGACCTGTCTGAAAGCCAGAATCTGTGTATCCTATATGGATCAAATCCTTATCTCCATACACAAGCATATAGTCACTCGTTCTCCAAAGGTACTTAAGAATTGTTTTGACCACTGTCCAGTTATCTAATCATGGATTGGATTAATATCGACTGACAATCCTTACTGCATAGCAAATGTCAAGTCTAGTACATAACATTACATACATAAGGCTACCAACAGTCGAAGCATAGGGAATTCGTCTCATTGCCTTAACATCTTGAGGAGTCTTAGGATACTGTTCCTTAGACAACACAATTCCATGCTTGAAAGATAATAAACCTTTTTTGGAATTGTGCATCGAATATCTGACAAACATCTTATCAATATACGATGTCAAAGACAAAGCTAACCTTTTGTTCTTACGATCCTCGAAGATCTGGATCCCTAGAACAAACTGCGTCTCTCCCAAATCTTTCATTTGGAATTGGGCGGCCACCATTTCTTTATATCAGTCAGAAAACCTACATCATTCCCAATAAATAAGATATCATCCACATACAACACAAGAAAATTTACTGAGTTGTTAATGATTTTCTTGTAAACACAAGAATCATTAATATTCTGATCAAAGCTATAAGATTTGATCACAACATCAAATCTTAGATTCCAAGATCGAGATGCTTTTTTAGTCCAAAAATGGATCGATTAAGCTTGCAAACCTTTTGCTCTTGGTCTTGTTCAATAAATCCTTTTGGTTGTTTCATGTAGACGATCTCTTCAAGATTACCATTCAAAAGGAAGTCTTGACGTCCATTTGCCATATTTCATAATCATAATATGTGGCCATGGTCAAGATAATTCTGATAGACTTTAACATGACAACAGGTGAGAAAGTTTCTTTACAGTCCACTCACTCAACCTAGGTATAATCCTTTACCATAAGTCTAGCTTTAAAAGTCTATACCTTTCCATCTACACTTTTTTTTCTTTTGTAGATCCATTTACAACCTATAGGTTTTATCCCATTAGGTTGATCTATAAGCTCTCAGACAGAATTGAAGTACATGGACTTTATTTCTTGATTCATGGCTTAAATCCATTCATCCATGTCAACATCTTCCATTACTTGTTTATAAGATAATGGATCCTTAACCCCATCATCAGTTATGATGTTTTGGGCTTCTGTTAAACTCATGTAGCGTACAGGCTGGTTCATAACCCTCCCACTACATCGAGGCAATCTCATCTATTGAAATGGATATGTATGATTAGATGATCCCGCATCAACAACTCTTGTTGATGTATCAACCCCTTCAACAACCCCTGTTGAAGGCGTAGTAGATTCATTAGAAATTTCACTTTAAACAATTTTGCTTTGTGGCTTATGATCCCGCGTGTGGTCTTCTTCCAAAAAGGTAGCGTTTGTTGACACAAACATTTTATTTTCACTTGGATAAAAGAAGTATCCACCTCTCGTTTCCTTGGGGTAGCCTACAAGTAGGCATACTTTTGAACGAGGTTCCAACTTTTTGGGGTTTTCCATTAGCACATGGGATGAACATCTCCAAATTCTGAAGTGGCATAAACTACCTTTACGACCTCTTCATAACTCAAAAAGTGTTTCAGAAACACTATTTGAGGGAACGTTGTTCAAAATATAAACTACAGCCTCTACTGCATATCCCTAAAACGAGTCAAGAAGTTGAGCATTGCTCATCATAGATTGAACCATGTCCAACATGGTCACGTTTCTCCTTTTCGATACACCATTCTGTTGAGGTGTACCATGGGCCGAGGGTTGGGATGTAAGTCTGTGTTCTATCATATAGTTTTAGAATTTTAAGTCCATATACTCTCCACCAGAATCAGATCGTAGTGTTATTTATCTTTTTACCTAACAAGTTTTCAACCTTAGTCTTGTACTCCTTGAACTTTTCAAGTGCTTCAAATTTATGTTGCATTAGATATAGATACCCATATCTAGAATAATCATCTATGAAAGAGATAAAATATTCATGCCCTCATTATGCTCTTACATTCATCGAACCATAGAGATTTGAATGTATAAGCTCCAAGGTCTCTTTGGCTCTATAACCTTTTTCAGTAAAAGGTCGTTTCGTCATTTTGCCTTCAAGGCATGACTCACATACAAGTAAAGAGTTTTCTTCTAAACCATTTAGAAATTCATTTTTTATCAATCTCCCAATCCTATTGAGATCGATGTGACCTAACCTTAGATGCCAAAGATGGGCATTTTCTTTAAGAGAAACTCTTGGTCTTTTAACAGTTATTGTCGTTTTGAACATTTCAGTATTAGCATGGCTTTTGTACTAACGATCTTAGTACATACAAGTTACTTTCCATTGAACCAAAGCCTAGTTTCATTCCATTATTAAAAAAAAACACTTTATTTCCAGAGAAGGATAAGGAATACTTTTGTTCAATCAGACAATAAACTGAAATTAAGTTCCTCTTGATTTGAGGTACTACATATACGTCATCCAATAACATATATCGTTTCTTGTCCAAAAATAACTTAAGTCTGCCTATAGCAACAACTAAAACGGCCTCACCAGTACCGACTTTAAGAGTTATCTCTTCAGCTACCAATTGTCTCTAGGAATTAAATCCTTGGTAAGAAGAACATATGTGATTAGTAGCTCTTGAATCAACTATCCAGGTAGAATCATCATTCTCTACTGAGCATGTCTCTAAGACAAATAAATCAAATTTATTTTCTTCAGAGTTCTTCATTTTCTAGAGAGTAGTGGGATCAACTCCACAACTCATATCATAAACTCCAAGTTTCATCTTAGAGGACAACCCTCGTTGATTAATTTCATTAGATTTAGAAATAATTGCTTTCTCTATTTGTCCCTTGACATTCAATATGGACTGGAATTTATAGAAGGAGCTGACGTTATTGGTTTCATTGTCATTAATCCCATTTTGCTTGAATTGTGAGAACATTCACTCAAAAAATTCTTGCATTGATTGCATGATCTGATGTGTAGTGACCATGCTCTCAAATCTTTTGGCTAATGCATCAGGTATGCTTGCCAAAATGTGAACCCTGGCATTAGAATTAACCTTTGTCCACATTTCGTATGCATCACGAACATTTCGTATTGCATCAAGGGTTGGAACTCGAGGACAATCCTCAGTCATGGCAATGTTGAGGTTGTTAACCATGAATAAAGTTTTAACTGAATCTTTCCATGTCATATAATTAAAAACGATCAAATTAGAGGCAATTAATAAAAAATTACAGTTTGACATTTTCGCTAAAAAAGAAACAAATCGATCTATATTAGATTTTAGCATAACTCTAAAATATCCAATCAATTTTAGCAAAAACTAAGTGAATCCTATTTAACATCTAATTTTGCAATGATGTTTCAGTGATTTAGGACAAAAGTAACCAAAAGGTAGTTAGTTGTCCCTTCACTGAATTGAGACACTCTCAACCAATTATTATACTAGAATAAGTCTTATTCCTATAATAATCAGTCATCATTTATTTGGTCAAGCAATCGTTAACTAGCTTAACAATTTATTGTAAGTGTAACCCTTTATTTTAGACTCTAGAGTCCCACTCCAATGAGCCAACCGAAGGGAAAAACCGGTTGGGGGAAAAAACTAAAGCAATCCTATCCATTTTTTTAGTTTACCTTGATATTGACCTACTTCACAAACCATCCGAAAGGGAATGCTCCCAGAGTGCCTCGAGGCCGTGCAAGAAGATCTCACATTGCAAACCAATGAAGGAGACCATAAGACATTTTGACACACATCCTTCTCCCACTTACTATAAATACTCTCTCCATTCACTTTGATATTGGCCTATGCAAACACCATCTGAAGAGGGACACTCCTAGAACGCCTTAAGGCCAAGCACGAGTCTCATAGTGTGAATATTAGAGGAGAAATGTGAGTGGAAAATTGATATATCATATATATCTTTTTCCTCCCACTGAGTATTTTACTAACCAAGGGTTTATTTTACTTAGGAAAAATACGACTAATTATTTTTACTAAGTGATTATTTAAGTTTGCCCAAACGTAACACTTGCTTTGGATAGTTAAACAATTTTGATTAATGTTTGTTAAACACTTTAACAAACCTTAATCAACAATTGCATGCTTGTAGCAAATCTATTTAATTCACCTTTCCAAGTCAGTTCCCAGGTAGGGGTGTTACATTTCTATCAACTTAAATACCCCAGCATAGAAAAAACTAGCCTTAGACAAAAGGTCTTATAGATACATTTGCTACAAATTTAACATTTTATTAAAACGAATTTAATCATATTAAACTGATTAAAAAGATTAAACTAATTTCCAATCTCATTAGAAACTTGTGATCTTAGGTCTATGTGAATCACATTTTAAAACTATTTAAAAAAATGATTATACCTAAGTTTGCATGTAATTTTAAAATATTGATTTTAATTTCTAATTTCATTTAATTATAACGATTATAAAATAAATGAAAAAATTAAAACCATACATTGCATCGTATGACATACTTTATAAAATTATAATAATTATAAAGTTATCTAAAGTAATGTCATGCATCATGCAGTTCCCATTTTATTACTCTATATAGATAACACTTATATATTAAGGTAATGAAATAAATAACATACATTGCATCCATACATCCAAACTATATATTATAACTATTATAATATAACATAAATGATGCATGACTATATTATTAATGCATGCAAGCATATAGTATAACATTTATCTTATATGATGCATAAGCATGCTATAGAATTAAATCATGCAACCACATAATTATAACATTTATCATATAAATGATACATGGATAATGCATTACCTATGGTGGGATTTTACTATATGACATATATTATGACATATATAACATAATTAAACCATGCATCATATGCATAATTTAAATATCAATTATGGAGCGGGATTAGACTTCTAAAGAATTAATTAAATTAATATAACATTTATATTAATTTAATTAATAAAAAAACTAACTATTACATTAGAAAAAAGTCCAACCGGTTCTAAATAGGTGAACTGGGTTTTGAAACAGCACGAACTGGACCTCTAGCAATCGAACCACTCAAACCAAGCTAATCGAGCCCGAACCAACTCAAAAAATGAACCGAAACGCCTGAAAACCGGCGCTGAAACACGCTTCTTTTCCATTTCGGAGCGCCGCAATGTTGTGTCCTAGCATTGAGACGCTACAGAGAAGAACTCCGTTCGCCACATCGTAGTTTCGTGATGCTACTGTATAGTCGCATACTGTACAAATTTGATCTTCTTCAAATTTTGTCCGATTTGAGCCCCGATTTCACTAGAACATCACAGGAACAGCACGAGCGACTCAAGACTTAAGAATACAAACTCGATAGCATTTAACGCCCAAAACAATGGGCACTTACAAATCAAATTTGTAAAAACAAAGCTATAAAAACTAAAATCCAAACTCGAAAACATCCAAAATTGCAAACCATACATTTCACAAAACATTCATCACATGAATACAAAATGATATCCACCATGATTCTATAATTGAAATTCTAGAATAAAAAAGAAATGGGAATTCAAACAACCTGACTCTGATACTAATTAAAGGGAAACCATCGAAGCTTTCGTAGTGGAAGCAGGGATCGTTCCCATTTTGTTTTTCACAGAATTTCAGATTACAGAATGAAGACAGAGAAGATTATGCACTAAGAAACAAAAATTACAACATGCTTTTTAAAAAGAAATATGGAAGAAGAATTACTTACCCTTGAAGCCAAACTTCTCCGTCAATCCTTGGTCCACGATCACGATCCAATCTCCAAACCAAGACACCACCACTTGAAAACCCTCTGTATTCTCTTGGGATGAGAATTGGGTAGGAGTGGTGGGCTCTGCAAAATTTTTGGAAAAGGGATGTGAGGATGAGAGGGAGTTGAAAAACTTTTATTCTTTGTGTGATTGGGAGTAAAACCAGAAAGAATTCTCCCTCTATATTTCTTTTCAGTTCCACAATTTATGGAAGAAGACGACTTCATTTTCTCCAACTCCCCACACTACATGTATGATATGAGAGAAATTTGGGGAGAGGAAATTAAGGGAGTTGTAACTCCCTCCCTTTAATTAAATTAAAAATCAATTTAAATCAAAATAATATATATGTGTGTGTGTGTATAATTACTACCTTATTATATATACATACTATACGTTATATCAAATATAACACATAACCTATAGTTTTATATTGTATTTAACCACTCGCCTTGAAGCCTCGTAGCTTGATTGTGTAGCAAATCCCTTGATCGTCGAGCAACGCGCGTCGAGTATAAACGTTCGTGTAGCTTTGGACTATGCGATGAGCATAGAAGTCCACGCGATTGTGCAGTGCGCTTCGAGTAATACATGCCATACGATCGTGTAGCTAACGACTATGTGATGAGCATGATAGTCTACACGATCGAGTAGCAAGAGCCGAGTATCGTATACTATGCAATCATGTAGCTACTGACTATGCGATGAGCATGATAGTCTATAAGATCATTTAGCGTGCATGCCTTGCATCGAGTATCAAATACCATGCGATCGTTTACCTCTCGAACATCTATGTGATCATGCAGCCAACGCAACATGATCGAGTAAACACTTTACACAATCGCGTAGCATTAGCTATGCGATCGTTTAGCAAATGCTACACGATCGTGCAAAACAATTCTACACGAATGCATAGCCAAATCTAAATGATCGTCTAGTTTGAGCTACATGATGCGACCATTGTTTCGTTTTCTCTATCGAAGCGAACTGCAACTCTTGCGTCTGCTGCTTCATGAACGACTCAAAACTCTAAACGAATACATACTCTATTGCAAGAAATTATGCCAAAAAACACAGTGGTCCTTACAATTAACTTTTGTAAATGTAAATAGAAAGCCATAAAAGAGACAATTATCCCGAAATATCCATCAACAAAATCCACAAACATTTAACAGTTAAACGCATTGCAGAAACCTAAAACCCATCAAACTGTAAACGAAATTCAATATAGCAAATGGAATTTAGAAATTAGAATACAACATGACTCTAATACCAACTGAAGGAACTCTTTTGACAGATCTCATTTTGATTGAACGCAAACATTTACAATAAAAAAGATAGATTATGCATAAAACTAAATTACAGAATGCTTTTGAATAAATAAACAAGGGTTTAGAGATTATACCTTTGAAGAAATCTTCTTCAAGTAAATCCCTCGAACTAACTCATTCACGAATGCGCGAACAAGTCACAAACACTCCAATCAACACAACAGCAAATATCAATGCAACTCTTGAACATAAAAAGGACACAACCACTTGGTGACCTTGGTATTCTCGGTGTGAGAACACAGGAGTGGTGGGCTCTGATTATTTTGGTTAGAGGGGATGAGTTGGAGGAGGAAGACGATCGTTTAGAAGATAAAACTATCATATAGATAAGTCTCTTGATCGTGTAGAAAAACGAGTCTATCACATAGGCTCTCCAAGCAATCGTGTAGTAACTCTAATCGTGAATGCTTGTCTTTCAAAACGTGTGTATTCTTTTAGAAAAAATAAAATCTTATTTTATTTATCCCCTATGACCATAAAACTAAATAACTTTCCCATTAAGGGTGGTTAGAGAGAAAAAGGGTTTAATTATCAAATAATTAATAAATATGATAACTAACTTATCATATTCTATTTATAACCTATAGTTTTAATATTGTATCATATACAATATATAAACCATAGTTCTTTTTCTCTATTTTTGGCATTTAATATAAATCATATTTATATTACATTTAACAACTATGAATCTTATTTATAGAAAATATATTTGAATCATATTCAAATATTTGTTCCTTCAATTAAACAATAATGTATCATATACATTATATCAATTATATCATATATAATTGAATTACTTTAATTATATCATATATAATTAAATTTCCTCTTATTAATTTGAACATTTCAAATTAACGCAAAAACTAATTCTCAACTAAATCCATCGAGCTATCAAAGGGACCTTATGGACCTGTAGCTTGAAGCTCCAACGGTATGTGAATAACTGATTAAACTCTTTAATCACATTATCTACCATCTGTTAACTGTCGAAAACTCCATTAAAGACCGACAGTTGCACTCTTCGCACTACAGATATATTTCTGCGTCCATTGGATATAACCAATCTGAAGGAACTCTTATCAAAGAGTGCCTCTGAGCAGAAGCAAGATCATTTCAAACTCATTGTAACAGAATTACCACATTCACAATCAAACAGACTAGTTATGCCTTAACAACAAATTATAGGCATGCTTTAAAACTTAAACAACAAAGAGAACAAAATATATACCAGTTGAAGAACCCTTCTTCACAGAAATCTCGCTCTCGAACAGGAAGCCAATCTTGCTCTCGCTGAGATCGTACAAACCAGTTGTCCACCAAATCGTCTACCCACGAACGGACTCCTCATGAACTTGGCAGCAAGGAAGACACCACCACTTGGAACCCTCGGTATTCTCGGAATGAGAATCTAAGAGGTGTGGGCTCTGTTGGATTTGATAGAAGGAAGGAGAAAGAGACGATCGTTTACCACGACCAAACAAGTGGGAGAAATTGGTGTCTATCATATTGACGATGCTTGATCGTTTAGGTAGAGGTACACGATCGTTTACTAAAAGGGCTTCAATCATATAAACGATCGTTTAGTAAACGCTCAGGTGCGCGATTGTGTAGGAAAAAGCTAGACGATCGTTTAGTAAAACCTATGCGATCGTTTAGTAAACCTTGTGTGTGTATACGATTGTTTAGAAACTTTGAGTTGTCGTGTATGCTCTTGGTTTTCTATGCGATAGACAGTATACACTATTTAGTGAGTGAATGTCTGATCCTCTGCAAAATGAAAACAATTTTCATTTTATCCTTCAGTTAAGAAAACCGAATGTAACCTCCCACTATCTTATTTGGTTACAGAGAAAAAGCCGACACAATTATCCTATAATTGTCAAATTAAAAATAAATATAATCTTGTTATATTTATAACTTATGGTTTAATATTACATCATATGCAACACATGAACCATAGTCCTTTAATCCTCCACTAGATATAAATCATATTTATATCATTTTCCTCCAATTAATGTATCTCATACATTATGTCTACTATATCATATATAATTGACCAGTTCAATCACATCATATATAATCGAACTCCCTCTTGTCAATTTGAACACTTCAAACTGACCCAAAAATTGATTTTCAACTTGAATCCATTGAGCTACCAAGGGGACCTTATGGACTTATGGCTCGAAGCTCCAATGGTACGTGAATAGCTAACTAAACTCTTTAGCCACGAGATCTACCATCTGTTAACTGCTAGACATTCTACTAAAGAACGACAACTGCACTCTTCTCACCAAAGATATATTTCTATATCCATNCCATCTGTTAACTGCTAGACATTCTACTAAAGAACGACAACTGCACTCTTCTCACCAAAGATATATTTCTATATCCATCGGATATAACCAATCAACAGTACGATAACCCTTCACAGATGCTCCTAAGTACAGTTGAGCCAATTTACCGTTTTGCCCCTGTAATTACATCTAACTCCTTAAGTACCACTGATCCCTCTAATGAACAATACAACATGGTCCTACTATGCGTGGACACCTCTTGGGCCATGAGAATGTGTGTGACGCCACATCATTCAAGCCCCGAAATCAACCCTTAAGGGAGTAATCTATTTACTTACCCCTACTTTGAGGAAGGAGTGAATTCCATCTTGTGTAGCTGAGTTCCCAACTCCCAATTCAGACGAATCCCCAAATTGGTAGGTTTGAGTTGGTGGTCTGGCCACTTGCATCCATGTAAATCAAAGGATCGGCCTCGAAGGCAGGAGTTCCTAACTCACTTAGGATTGAGGTCATGTTACCTATGGTTATCCTAGTGAAGTGAAGTCTCTATCATGAACGACGTTATATAACGAGACTATAACACTTCGTGGTCTGGTCTTATACAAACTCCTTTGTATAGGATGCCCCTGCTCACATGTCTTCACATGAATGATCCGGATCAGACCATATGTAGCAAGTCACAACACTTGTAACTATTGTACAAAGCGGGCCGCATCCGTAGCGTTACCAGGATAAGGTTTCCCTCTTATATCCATATAATACAGACCATTTTGGTTATCACTTAAGACATGATCAATCTGTATATCTCCACATACATGCTTAAGTTACAAACGACAACCAGGGATCTTAGTTTATTGGTTTGTGGCAAAGCAATTAAACCATCCAATGTTCATAGACAAAAGTGAAGAAAATATTATATATTATTACATCACAATCATTTGTTCAAATTTGTGTTTACAAACTACAGGACCCAACGAGAGTTTAGGGCATCATCCCCTACAATCTCCTACTTGTCCTAAAGCGAGTGGGGTGTATAAATAACTAGTACAAAATAATAAACTAGGGAACTAAGGCCCAATACAAAATATCTCCCACTTACCCTAGTCCAGCCCGGGCGGTTCCGTAGACCCATGCTCTGAAAGTGATCCTAAAAAGCTGTAGTCGTGAGATCAGCAACGTTGTGCTCCGAAGCGATCCTCATGACTATCACGTCCCCTTGATGCACTATCTCGTAGATGAGATGATACTTCCGTTCTATATGTTTGCCGCGTTTGTGACTCTTGGGCTCCCTGGAGTTCGCCACAACACCACTATTGTCACAATAGAAGGTGATAGGCCTAGACATGTCTAGAACAACTTCCAGATCTGTCAGGAACTTTCTAAGCCAAACAACCTCATTAGCAGCTTCACACGACCTCCATCGTGGAGTTGGCGATGCACCCTGCTTTGTGCTTCGCTAAACTACTGCTTATCTTCTAAGAGTAAAAACTGACCCTGAAGTGGACTTCTGAGAGTCCTTATCAGTCTAAAAGTCAGAATCAGTGTATCCAGTAAGGATCAAATCCCTAGTTCCATACACGAGCATATAGTCCCTCGTTCTTCGATGATACTTGAGGATGTTCTTAACTGCGTTTCAGTGACCCTGGCCTGGTTTAGACTGATACCTACTGACTATTCCCATAGCATAGTAGATGTCTGGTCTAGTACAAAGCATCGCATACATCAAACTACTAACGACAGATGCATATGGGACCCATCTCATCTCCTCAACCTCTTGAGGCGTCTTAGGACACATTTCCTTAGACAAAGTAACTCCATGCCTGAACGACAATAGGCCCCTTTTGGAATTCTGTATCGAGTATTTGAGCAACATCTTGTCAATGTACGATGCCTGAGACAGTGTTAGCACTTTGTTCTTACGATCTTGAAAGATCTGTATACCAAGAACAAACTGAGCCTCTCCCAAATCTTTCATTTGGAATTGGGTCGCTAGCCAGTTCTTAACTGCAGTCAATAGTCCTACATCATTCCCAATGAGTAGGATATCGTCTACATACAATACTAGGAAAACTATTGAACTGTTGATGATTTTCTTGTAGACACAAGGCTCATCAACGTTTTGGTAAAAAACGTACGATTTGATCGCAGTATTAAACCGAATATTCCAATATCGAGATGCTCATTTTAGCTCATTAATGGATCGATTTAGTTTGTAAATCTTTTGCTCTTGACCTTGGGCAATGAATCCCTCGAGCTGTACCATATATATGGTCTCCTTAAGATTGCCATTTAGAAAGGCAGTCTTGACGTCCATTTGCCAAATCTTATAATCATAATAAGTGGCAATGGATAGGAGGATGCAGATTGACTTCAACATGGCAACATACGAGAAAGTCTCTTCATAGTCAACTCCATGCACCTGGTTATGACCCTTTGCCACTAGTCGAGCCTTGAAGGTTTGAACCTTTCCATCGGCACCCCGTTTCCTCTTGTAGATCCATTTGCAACTTATAGGTCTTACCCCATCAAGCTGATCTACAATATCCCACATTGAGTTGAAGTACATCGACTCCATCTCGAGATCCATGGCTTTGATCCATTCATCCTGGTTAAATCCTTCATTGCCTTCTGATAAGACAACGAATCCTCAACATCACCATCGGCTACCATAGTCAGGATTTCGGTGAAACCCATATAGCGAATAGGTGGGTTCGCAACCCTTCCACTACGTCGAGGTTCCCTTAACTCTTGAGGTGAAACCGACCTACTAGATGAACTATCATCAACAACTCTTGTTGATGAAGCAGGCCCTTCAACAACTCTTATTGAAGTTTCAATAGTTTCATTGGAAAGCTCACGTAACACGATCTTACTACGTGAACTGTGCTCCCTAATATGATCCTCCTCTAGGAAGGTAGCATTCGTAGACACAAACACTCTATTTTTCGTTGGATCATAAACGTAACCCCCTCGTGTACCTTTGGGGTAGCCTACAAAGATGCACAACCTCGACCGTGGTTCTAATTTCTTTGGATTGGCCTCAAGCACATATGCTGGGCAACCCCATATGCGAAAGTGACGTAAACTAGCTTTACGCCCATTCCATAACTCCAAAGGTGTTCTCGCAACACTCTTGGAAGAAACACAGTTGAGTATATGCACTGTAATCTCCACTACAAAACCCCAAAACGAGTTCGGTAAGGAAGCGTAACTCATCATCGACCGAACCATGTCCAACAAGGTTCTGCTTCTCCTCTCCGCTTCACCATTCTGCTGAGGTGTACCCGACGTTGAGAGTTGGGAAACAATTCGATGTTCTATCAAATAGTCTTGGAACCCTGAATCCAAAAACTCTCCACCTCGATCTGATCGAAGTGTCTTAATCCGTCTATCCAATGCATTTTCAACTTTAGCCTTGAACTCTCAGAACTTTTCAAAGGATTCAGGCTTCCGTTGCATCCAATAAACATACCCACACCTAGAGTAATCATCAGTGAAGGTGATGAAATACTCATAGCCTCCCCTGGCTCGCACATTCATCGGATCACAGAGGTCAGAATGTACTAACTCTAGAGGCTCTTTGGCTCGATAACCTTTTCCAGTAAAAGGTCTTTTAGTCATCTTACCCTCAAGGCAAGATTCACACACCGATAAAGAATTTTCCTCTAACTCGCTTAGAAGTCCATTCTTCACCAACCTTTCAATTCTATTGAGATTGATGTGCCCTAATCGAAGGTGCCAAAGTTGGGCATTTTCTTTTGGAGAAACCCGTTGGCGTTTTTTTAAGTTACGACAGGTTTAAACATCTCTATGTTATAGAGGGAACTCGTTGCTAACGGTCTTAGCACATAAATGTTATTTTCCAGATTTGCTGCATAGATTTCAACTCCATCTTTATGAATAAACACCTTATTCAATTTAAATTCAAGAGTATATTTAACTGCAACAAGCACTTTACACAAATTAAGTTCCTTTTCAACTCAGGAACTACAAATACATCATGTAAAACAAGAAATTTCTTCATTAAAGTCAACTGGACTCCTCCCATTGCCACAACTAAGATGACGTGCCTGATGCCTACTCGCAACGTCATCTTACTAGCCTCCAGATGTCGCAAGGATTTAGTCCCCTGAAAAAAAGAACAAACATGATTAGTGGCACCCGAATCAATAATCCAGGCTGAATCATCATTCTCCACTAAGCAAGTTTCCAAAACTAGTAAATCATATTTACCTTGTGTTGATTTAGCCTTGGCCTTAGCCCTGGCCGCCTTCTTCTTCTTTAACCAAGGAGGACAATTCCTCTTCTAGTACCCGTCCTGGTTGCAGTGGAAACACTTTTTCTTATTAACCGGAGCTGGACGCCTACCCCGCTGGGCAACAGACTGTGGGTTAGCAGGTGCCTTCCCCTTCCCCTTACCACCATTCTTCTTCTTCCACTTTCTAGTGAAAGGAGTAGAAGGTGCAGACTACGTCCTGAGGTCGAACCTCGATGGAACTGTCTTTGAAGATGAAGTAACATTTGCCTCACCTTCTCTCTTCTCCTTACTTTTTAGTAGGGATTGGAAAGTCTGCAACTTGTTGAGGAGAGTTGTAAGGGTATAATCCACTTTGTTAAGAATCACATTACTAACAAAGTGAAGGAAGCTATCCGGCAACGAATGTAGGATAATGTTAACCTGGTTGCCCTCATCGATCCGAGACCCATTCATAGTCGGACTATGGTCTATTGTTCATTAGAGGAATCAATGGTACTTAAGAAGTTAGAGGTAACTACAGGGGCAAAATGGTAATTTAGCCCAGCTGTACTTACGAGCAATTTGTGAAGGGTCATTGTATTGTTGATTGGTTATATCGAATGGACATAAAAATATATCTGTAGTGCGAAGAGGGCACCTGTCGATTTTTAGTGGAATACCTGACAGTTAGCGGATGGTGGATAATGTAATTATAGAATTTAATTAATTATTTACGTACCATTGGAGCTTCAAACTACACGTCTATAAGGTCCCCTTGGTAACTTAAAATGATTTAGTTGAGAATCAGTTTTTGGGTTAATTTGAATTGTTCAAATTAATAAGAGGAAATTTAATTATATATGATATAATTAAATTGATTCAATTATATATGATATAATTGACATAATGTATTTGATGCATTATTGTTTAATTGGAGGAATAAATATTTGAATGTGATTCAAATATATTTTCTATGAATGAGATTCATAGTTGTTAAATTTAATAGAAATATGATTTATATTAAATACCATAAAATAAAGAAAAAGAACTACAGTTTATATTGTATGTGATGCAATCTTAAAACTATAGGTTATAAATATAATATGATGAGTTGGTTACCATATTTATTTATATTATTAATTATTTGGATAATTCATCCCTTTTTTTCTCTCTAACCACCTTAGTGGGAGGTTAGTTGATTTTTATGGCAAAGTGGAATAAATAAAATAGGATTTTATTTTTCTAAAAACTAATGCATCAGAATCTATACAATAGATTGAGAGCCTATACGATAGAGCTTTAGAACTACACGATTGAAGAACTTCTCTATACGATAGTGTGTTCTTCTTCAATCGTCTTCCTCCTCCAAACTCATAAAAACTCCTTTCTAACCAAAATAGTCAGAGCCCACCATTCCTGGGTTCTCACCCTGTGAATACCGAGGTCATCAAGTGGTAGTGTCGTCTCTCTTTGGTTCAAGTTTTTCTTACTGTTCGAGGGGTTCATGAGTGTTCGAAGAGTTCGTGATAGTTCGAGGGATTTACACGAAGAAGAGTTCTTTAAAGGTATAATCACTTGAACTCCTTTTCTAGTTTCAAAAGCATGCTGTAATTTTAGTTAAGATGCATAATCTGAATGTTTTTCTGTAAATGTTTATTTTCAATCAAAATGTGATTTGGACGATCCGCTTCCGCTCATAGGTTCTCTGTAAAACGAGTTCCTTAAAAAATAACCTAGGATCTTAGTTTATTGGATTTTCTCATAAAATAACAATAGTTTTATTAATAACAATTTGTTTATACAAAGTTTACAAACTATGAGAATACAAGAGATTTAGGACACCAATCTAACAATATTTCTGTGGTTACATCTAACAATATTTTATTAATAACAATTTGCTCGTAAGTACACCTGGGTCAAAATTATTATTTTACCCTCGTAGTTACATTTAACTTCTTAAGTACCACTGATCCCTCTAATGAACAACTAGTCATAGTCCAACTATAACTAGACTTCTCTCTGGCCAGTGAGAGGGTGAGATGCCTCATTATTCAAGATCCACAATCAGCCTTTAATGGAGAAATTTATCTACTTACCCTGACAATGAGAATGAGTAAATTTCATCTTGTGTAGCTGTGTTCCCAACTCCCCAATCGACCGAATCCCCAAAATGGTAGGCATATTGAATAAGCAAATATGGTCACTCTTATCTATGCAGATCAAAAGACCGTCCTCATAGGCAGGAGGAGTTCACAACTCCCTCAGGATTAAGGTCAAGTCACCTATAGTCTTCCTAGTGAAATGTAAGTCTCTTCAAGTGACGGTGTTATAAAGAGAGACTAATCATTTTGTGGTCGGATCTTAAACAAACTCTTTGTATAGAATAACCTCACTCACATGTCTCCATCTGAATGATGAGGATTAGATCACTTGTAACACTTTACAACAATTGTAACAATTACAAAGGGGGCCGTTACATGGTGTCACCAGGATAAGGTACCCAGTCTTATCCATTTACTACAGACCATTCAAGTTATTATTTAAACATAATCCACCTATATGTCTCCACATGCATGTTTAAGCTTCATCAAATAACCTTGAATCTTAGTTTATTGATTGAGTTAATGCAACTAAATGTCAAATAAAATAATAACTTATTTTGTTAAATAAATATTCTATTTACACAAATGAAATACAAACTACGAAACTACGAGATTTAAGACATCAATTACCCCAACAACAAGGATCAGTCAAAATTAAAGTTGGAGAGAGAAAAAAATATCATAAAAGATTGACTCTTTCTTTCACTTTTATGTATCCAAATGTAACCCCGGTGAGGAAAAAAAAAAAACTTCTCAAACAATTACCTATTTAACAATGATTGAGTTTTTCTTTCACATTTACTAAAAGTAAATATTTATTTAGCAATTAGTAGATTTCAAATTCGATTAGGGAATTTCTTCTTAAGAACTATAAGGAGACTTCTGGGCAAGAAATTGGGAATCTTCTTGTTTACTATTTTGAATGATTCCACGTTAACTCCCTACAAATAGCTGAGCTATGAGTACTTGTTTTGTTGTTGTTTTTCTTATTATTATTCTTTTGACTCCTTCTATCCTATGAGCTTGAAATATCTTTGTACTTGGTTTCTTTGCACTGTGTTATATGCTTATTCTTTGTTTTGTTTTACTTTTTATAAAGACTAATTTATTTAGAATTGACTTTCTGTGTTTAATTTTCAGGACTTATGGTCCTGAAAATTTTGATCACGGTGCAAAATCTTGTATGATATTCAACTCTTCCCCTCTCTTTGTAGTTCAAGATTGATTCAGAGTGTTTGAATTAGGTTTAAGACTGTTTTGATAATTTTTGGTGCTCAAGCTTCACTTAGATCATTTCAAACTCTTTCTAAATGTTGAATCTAGTTTATAACTCTTGGAAACTCTTTGTTATAGTTTGGGACTGATTCACAATGTTGAATTAAGATTTAATGTTGTGTTTTTACTAGGTCTTGTACGAATCCATTAAAGTGGTGAAGCTACCAAGCAAGTGATTGACATTTGATATGTGACAAAACTTGTTATAATGTAGTTACTCATATCAATACCTTGTTGTATTTAGTTTCTTTGTAAAAATTCTACCTAGTTTGATTTTAGTTTGCTTGTATTGGCCCCTTTGGAGACTAAAATCAAACTAGGTAGAATTTTCCTAATTTTGAAATCTATATTTGCTATTTTTCAAAATGAATCTTTAAAATGTGTTACTTCTCTAGTTAGCTCTGAGAATACGATAACTATAGATCAATCTTCACATAAATATATCGTTATAACTTCAACCTAATTAACTTTTTCTTTCTGATTTTCATAACTTTATATAAATTGCTACATTATTATTCTCAATTTATGACTTTGGTATGTGTTTAAGCACTCTACTGCTCTATAGTAATGTTTATTTTACATATTACCGTGTCGCCAAATCAAATGCATGCAAAATCAGGTGATTTTTCCCTATCTAAATTTGTGCGTCAATAAAAATAATTTGTCAATAAAGCGCAATGAAATGAATAGAAAAGTCCCATTTATGTCTCCTATAAGTTATAAGCTGTAACAACGGTTCTCATACTATTATGCATAGTAATTTTTCTGTATTGAATAGTTCATACCATTATATAGTATATATCGAAAAGCAGCTGAAGGTTTCAAAACAATATAATTATTGTGAAATTGAGGAGTACAACATAGCACAACGGATAAAGAAAAAATATAATATAATAATATATAAATATTATAATAAATAAATAAATAAAATAACTAAAATTACGAAAATTTAGTAAAAATTTGAAGTGAATTTCTCACCAATGTGTGTGATTTTAAGATCCACTAAATATTAATATTTATAGGCAAAGTGGCAAGTAGGATGTGCTCTTATATGAACACCAAGTATGAATAACTACAAGACACAGACAACATAAAGATTGACACCTGACTTTTAGGGCACTAAGTAACGAACATCTATTTATTTTTATAATATTTATAATACCCCTCATTAGATACCCATATATATATATAAAATATATCTCGTTAAAACCTTACTAGGAAAAACCCAATGGGAAAAAACCCTAGTGAAGGAAAAAGAGTACATATTTTATATAATATATACTCTTAAAGTAAAACAATATATTTACTCTCTCACGAAAACATCACTTAAGATCTCTAAGTCGCCGCATTCCAATGTTGTGCACCAATTTTTTAAAAGTTGCAGTTGATAATGTCTTTATAAATAAGTCTACCAGGTTATCCTTCGAACAAATTTGTTGTACAATGATGTCGCCATTTTCTTTAAAATCATGAGTGTAGAAAAGGTTCGGTGAAATATGCTTTGTTCTATCTCCTTTAATATATAGATTCTTTGATTTAGGCTATGCAATCTGTGTTATCTTTGTATAATATTGTTGGAAGATTTTTATTAGAAGACAAGTTACATATTTCACGAATGTGCTGAGTCATTGATCTTAGCCATATACATTTTCGACTAACCTCACGAATTACAAGAATTTTAATATGATTTGAGGAAGTAGTGCTATGACAAAATCTTTAGAACCTTGTATTGTGTTCTTAATAATCTAAATTTGCATTAACCACATATATATGAGTTTTTTTTTAAAAAAAATTATTCATTAATATGGTAATTATTGAAACTTAATTAATAAGAAAATATAGTTGTTTTGAAACTTATTATTTTAATATTATAGTTTTATTGATTATTGTCTCTTGAAGAATTGAAGTCAATCTTTTTAATTAAAGATAGTTGTCTCTAGAGATTTTAAAAATAAATAAAAGATTCATCTTTTCCTGAGATGGAGAAATCACTAAATCTATTAAAGTAAATAAAAATGGTCTCTTCAAGGTTCGGGGAATGCAATTTTCTTTAACATTTTGGCATGGTGATTGATTGAATATTAATGTTTAATGTTTTTAGAAATTATAGAAAAGGAAAAAAGAAAAAGATGGGCCTGGAGCTAAACCCCATGTCCTTTTATATGTCTGTATTTGGGATGTCTGGAGTTCATATGTCTGTGGAGTCCATATATCTATGAAGTTTATATGTCTGTATTTGGGGTAGAGTTATTTAGTCTGAGTTTATATGTATGTGTTTGAGGTGCAGAGTTGAGTTTATATGTCTGGGTATCTGATGCAGTTTTTTGAACCATAAATAATATGTTTTTATAATTATTATTTTTGTTTTGAAACATTTTTATTCAATAATTATACCCATCTTTGTTTGAATAAAATATGGATTGCAATTTTTTTCTTTTAATTTTTAGAACTTTTCTTTTTTTCTTTCTTTTTTGGGTAATGAAGAACAATTAACCCATTACATTTCTTGTAGAAATATGGTTAAATAAAATGAGAAATTAAAACGAAATCAAAACTTTCTAGCCAATTTTTTTTCCATGAATTTCATTAAAATTTTCTTCCTTTTCTTTTCTTTCTATTGTTGCTCTATATTTTTACTATGTCATGTATTTTTAACTAAATCTCCCCCATCATTGTAACAACCAATGGAATGTCACCACATTTCTTCAACCGTTTCACTTTCATTTCCTCTAAATTTGGAGGTTCATTAGAGAAAAAATCTTTGTTTTTGACTAATTCTTGTTAGAAAAATTTTCATTTTATAGTTTTTTTTTTGTTATATGTTACATATTTTTCAATTACATACATACTTTTTGTCTAAATATTCTTAACACTCATTTGATATGTGAATTCATTACGTATAAATATTGCACTTAATGAAGACAAAATAATATATTTTTTTATATAATCAACCTTACAGCATACTTTAACATTCATCAGTCTTATAGTAGTCGGAAGTGGTTGTCGAAGTTGATTATCGAAGATGATTTTTGTTGGAGATTGTAGCCGGAGGTGATTGTCGGAGCTTGAAGTTGGTCACATGAAGGTGTATTGGAGTTGGTTGTCAAAGTTTGTCATCGGAGGTGGTTTTTAGATCCCACAATTGGTCGGATGAAGGTGGTCGTCGAAGTTGATCATTGAATATGATTTTCCGTGGAGATTGTAGTCGGAGGTGACTGTAGGAACCCAAGGTTAGTCGCATGAAGGTGGTATTAGAGTTGGTTGTCAGACTTCGTCGTCGAAGGTAGTTATCGAAGCCTCAAGTTGGTCGTCAAAGTTGCTCGCTCAAAGGTGATTATCGAAGATGATTTTCATCGGAGTTTGTAATTGGAGATGGTTGTCTGAGCCTACGAAGGTAGTTGTCGGAGCCAATTGGTCGTCGGAGTTGGTAGCGTGAAGGTGGTCGTTGGAGTTAGGTCGCTGGAGGTGGTTGTTGGAGCTGGTCGCGTGAGGTTTATCGGAGTTCGGAGTTGGTTGACGAAGTTGTTATAGGAGGTGGTTTTCGGAGTCGGGATTTCGTCGCTAGCATTGTCATGGAGGTGGTTGTCGGAGTTGCCATTGGATATGGTTTTCGGAGTCCGAAATTGGTCACCAGAGTTATCATTAGAGGTGATTGTCAGAGCCCAAAGTTAGTTCTCGGAATGTGACAGTGACCGATAAGTGGAGCCATTGCAAATATGGGAAGAAGGGAGAGTTAGGGTGAGTTGGTAAAATACACTAACCCAACTCCTCCAACATTTAAAGTTGGTGGGCTAAGAAATGAGTTGTTCTATTATGCCAACTCAACTCAACTCATGTTGGTGAGCCAAATACCCTCTTTATTTCCAAAAGAACATATCAATCACTCTATCAAGCTGCTAAATATCACAACATTATATATATTTTTTAAACTTAAATATTACATGATTTAAGGTCTTAAAAGTAAGAAAGTCTTTAACTTAAATAATAAAACATCCATAATTATCCTAGATTACAAAAAGTCACAACACAAGTTTTTTTTTTCCTAAGAAAAAAGAAAAAAAATTACAATACAACAATATATAAATGAAATTGATAAAAATTTGTAAGAGATGACATCAATGTTATTCATCCTAACTTTATAAGTGATGGTAAAAAAACAGATATAGAAAAATATTATAAATCAATAATAAAAAAGATTAACAAGAATACAAACCTAGTTATGGAATTTGAGAGAGAAATTGAGTTAGAGAGAGAATTTTCTATGTTTCTAATAGTTGGTCCGTTCATATCAGCTCGATGGCTCAGTCTATACAACTACCCCATTCAACCCAAATAGCTCGATGGCTCAGCGTTCAGCAGATAGATGATTGAACATGTGTGGATAAGAGGCAGCATCGTGGCGCTACGATAAAGCGCCTTGGCACCGCGGCGCCTGCTTTCCCTTTAATTGAAATAGGTTATTTTTGAATTCTTCTTCTATATTATGTACTAGGGTTTTGGTGCCAAATAGATTCTAGCACATTCCAAATTCTAAGTACTAGAGAGAGTTTTTAGTCTAGAGAAAATAAGAAAATCAAAGGTGTGAATAATGTTTTCAAGATCCCGAGGTGCAAATCGAGACGAGATTATTGGGCTTCAATGAATGATATTACTTCGAGAGTGGTTTTCTTCATGTTCTTTTACTTTTCTTCAACTATTTTATGTGAAGGAAATCGAAAATGAGGATTTCCATGAGCAATGGAATGATCGTTCAAATTCCGTTCTTATTTGAACATACATAATTACCAGTACAAGAAACAGAAACTAACTGGTCATGCATACGTACGTAATGAAAGAATGCTTTTTTAATAGATCAAGGGATAAAATTATACATACCTTTGAAGACTTATCTTCAAACTCCCTCGATCCCGAGCGCTCGTTCAATCAGCAAGATAGCAATCCCAAATGCTCGAACTCTACGATCGTAATACAACACGATCACAGCGACCACCACATGAACACTACGAATTCAACGAACGGCCTCCAAAAACCTCGAACAATATCGAGTTGAGTATGACACCACCACAATGGCTACCTTAGTATTCTCGGTATGAGAATCCAAAAGTGTGGACTTTGTGTGGACTTGGTTAGAGAAAGAGACCGGAGGAAGAACAATCGTGTAAAATATTGAACACGTGGGAGATGACAAAGGTCAATTGTATAGAGGACGCGCAATCGTTTAACAAATGCTCTACGATCATTTAGCAAAAACTCCGCGATCGTTTAGCTAATGGCCAGCTGAGTGAACTATCGTGTAGTGTCACTCTACGATCGTATAGTTTCTTTTCAGCTATCGTTTAGTGAATCTAATCCACTTGAAAACCTTTCCGTAAGTAATTCCGAGAATGGAAAGTCTCTTTACAACAACTAAATTTAGGAAAACATTCTTTCTTTTATCTCACGGTTACCATGAAACTATCAATAGCCTCCCATTCAATTGGTTATTAAAGAAAAAGATATAATTATCGAATAATTAATATTATTATAAATATATATGACAACCAGCTTACCATACTATATTTATAACCTATAGTTTTAATATTTCATCTCATGAAACATGTAAACCAGAGTTCTTTTTCTATTTCATGGTACTTAATGTAAATCTCATTTACATTAATCCTCCACTTGATGTATATGATACATCATACTGATCATATCATATATAATCGAATTTCCTCTTGTCAATTTGAACATTTCAAATCAATACCAAGAACTGATTCTCAACTTGAATCCATTGAGCTACCAAGGGGACCTTATGGACCTGAAGCTCGAAGCTCTAACAGTATGTGAATAACTGACTAAACTCTTTAGTCATGAGATCTACCATCCGTTAACTGCTAGACACTCTATTGAAGACCGATAGCTAAACTCTCCTTACTACAGATATATTATGTGTCCATATCAACCAATCAATAGTGCGATAACCCTTCACAGATCGCTCGTAAGTACAGCTGGGCCAATAACCTTTATGCTCCTGTAGTTACATCTAACTCCTTAAGTACCACTGATCCCTCTAATGTACATAAATCATAGTTCTACTATAGCTGAGTCCTCTCTTCCAAAGAGAAGCTGTGGCCACTATGTTCAAAACCCGAAATTAGTCCTTAAGGGAGCAATCTATCTACTTACCCCTGATTCAGGGAAGGAATGAATTCCATATTGTGTAACTGAGTTCCCAACTCCTAATTCAGAAAAATCCCCAAAAAGATAGACATATTAAGTTGGCAATCTGGCTACTCTCACCCATACTAATCAAAGGATCGCCCTCAAAGGTAGGAGTTTCCAAAATACTCAGAATTGAGGTCATGTCATCTATGGTCGTTTAGGTGAGATGTAAGTCTCCAATATCAACGACGTTATATATAGAGACTAGTCATCTCGTGTCTGGTCTTATACAAACTCTTTGTATAGGACATCCCCGCTCGCATGTCTCCACATGAATGGTTAGGATCTACCATCTGTAGAGTTCACAATACTTGTAAACCTCTACAAAGTGGATCGTATCCATAGTGTCACCAGGATCAGGTATCCCTCCTTAATCCTTATACTACAGACCTATTTAAGTTATCACTTAAGACATGATCCACTTATATATCTCATATACATGCTTAAGTTTACATACAATAACCATGGAGCTTTGTTTATTGGATATGAGTAAGTGCCAAATAAAATAACTCTTATTTTATTCATAACAATGTGTATAGATTACAAACTACGAGACTCCGAGAAAATTAGGACACCAATCCCAATAATCTCCCACTTGTCCTAATGCCTCGGGAGACTAATGTATAATACAATATAAATACATATACAATATACAATAAACTAGGGCATACCCTAGTATCATCTCCCACTTGCCCTAGACAAGATGTTGCATGTCACGCAGACCCAGATTCTCCAAGTGACCCTCGAACACTTTAGCCGTGAGAGCCTTTGTAAATGGATCAGCAGCGTTATGCTTCAATGCAATCTTTGTGACTATCACATCACCGCGATGCACAATCTCCCTGATCAAGTGGTATTTCCGTTCGATATGCTTGCCTCAACGATGATTCTAAGGTTCCTTCGAATTTTCCACAACCTCGTTGTTATCACAATAGAGAGTGATTGACAAATTCTATTTGGAAAACTTCCAAATCGGTAAGGAATTTTCTAAGCCAAACAGCCTTCTTAGCTGCTTCACAAGCGGCTATGTATTCGGCTTCCATAGTGGAGTCAGCGATGCATCCTTACTTGATGCTTCGCCACACTACAACCCCTCCATTCAGAGTGAACACTGACCCCGATGTCGATTTACGAGAATCTCTATCAGTCTGAAAGTCAGAGTCTGTGTATCCTATAAGGATCAAATCCTTATCTCCATACACGAGCATGTAGTCCCTCGTTCTCCAAAGATACTTGAGGATCGTCTTGACCATTGTCTAATGATCAAATCCTGGATTGGATTGATAACGACTGATAATCCCTACTGCCTAGCAAATGTCGGGTCTGGTCCACAACATTGCATACATTAAGCTTCCAATAGCTAAAGCATAGGGATCCGTCTCATCTCTTCAACCTCTTGAGGTGTCTTAGGACATTGATCCTTAGACAATACGATTCCATGCCTGAAGGGAAACCCTTCTTGGAATCTTGCTTCCGTTACCTGATCAACATTTCAACATTTGATCGATGTACAATGTCTGAGACAAGGCTAACCTCCTATTCTTATGATCTCGAATAATCTGGATCCCTAGAACGTACTGCATCTCACCCAAATCTTTCATTTGGAACTCGGCAGCTAGCCACTTTTTAATGTCAGTTAGAAACCCTACATCATTTCCAATGAATATGATATCATCCACATACAGTACCAGGAAAGCTACTGAGCTATTGAAGATCTTCTTGTAAACACAAAGCTCATCAATGTTTTGATAAAAGCTAAATGATTTGACCGCACTTTCAAACCTAATGTTCCATCATCTAGACGCTTGTTTCAACCCATAAATGGACCTATTAAGCTTGTAAACTATTTGCTCCTGATCTGGAACCATGAACCCCTCTGGTTGAGCCATGTATGGTCTCCTCAAGATTACCATTAAGAAAGGTAGTCTTGACGTCCATTTGCCATATCTCATATGGACAGGAGTATCCTGATAGACTTGTGCTGGTAGAAAAATGAGGAAAGGAAAATATGCTTGTCTTATGTTATGCGTTAATCTCTGTGCGTCGAAAGTCATGTGTTGAACTAGAAAACATACGATATGCGTTTAAACACGTATGCAATGACCATGTGTTTCTGTCACAAGTTTTCTTGCTTTCTCACTAAGTTTCTCGAGATGATCCGAAGTCGAACAGAGGGACTTGTAACTCAATAATGTTTGTGAAGCAATGCGTTTGAGGCGATAAAAGGACAAAAGTTAATGGAATATGCACTACTCCTACTCCTAACTAAACAGATTGAGCAATGAAAGTTTAACTATGAGAATTGGTAGAGATGCAACAATTGTTAACGCATAATAAGGTGACTTCATTATGTTTAGTCGCTCGAGTAATCCCAGCTCACCACACTAACACATCGCACACCTCTCGGTGGCTAGCCGCATGCTTATATCTCTGTAATGCATGGTTGCGTCGAGCATAAGATTGTTTATATCTCTAGGAACAAAGCTTACTTTGCTTTAGTGTGTTCCACTACTTACCCTCTTGGGCAGTTAGCTATAGCTATTCAACTCATAGACAAGCATTGCTATAGCCTCATACCAAACGAAGAGGATTAACTCACTATACTCCTGCAACGCACACCTCTGTTGGGTAGCTACATGCACCATATCTCTAAACCGCATGACTGAGTATGCGACTGTCTTTGATATTCAACTAAATGACGAATGTAGATGATGATAAAGAAGAAGAAGATGATGAAGATGGTGCTGAAGGAAGTAATAGATGCATTGATTACAAAATGAATTAATGTCTTAAGCCAAAATGTAATACAATACAAAGATAAAAGGAGAGATAGAGAGCTAGATATAAATAATCTCTTGCTTTTCATCAGAAATGCGTTAAGGCTATTGGTGGCGCCATGGATGAATGGTGGAGAAGTCTCTCTCGAGTTCTATCTCCGACAAAACTCCGGTCGTCACTCAGAAGGGGCTGGAGGTGAAGAATCCTCAAAGAGTGTCTTGCTCATGCTCTCATATGTGATCGCAAGGATCTGTCTTAAGGCAGAAACTTGGATGATTTGAAGTGAAGATCCAAGGCACTATTTATGGAGCTCAAATGCCGATAGCATTGATGATTGCATTCTGACTCACTGTTACCTTTATTGTGGTATGGGAAACGTTAGCATCACCTTATCTTGTTGATACTTCCAAGGTATGCATTCAAGCTTGTTTCTCTTGAAGTGTCAATGCATTCCACCCACTTGGCGATCAATCTTCCATTAAGATTATCACTATGTGGACGTAATATTCCATGCGGTGAACTAGTCTTTATGAACCTTTGCATGCGGTTACACTTGCGGCAGTCTGAGGTCGATGCATGCGGTTAATTCCTGCAATGGCAACAAAAATAGACTCTTCGATGCATAATAATGCATGATATAAGGTTTGTGAGGATTTTTGGTGTTGGTTGACACAAGCTCACTTTTCCTCATGAATTCGTGGTATTATTAACGCGTATTCTGCTTACTCATAATTCGAAGTAAAAGGCTACAATAGTTTGTATTTCTACAAGCTATCAACTTGAGCATGACAACAGGTGAGAAAGTTTCCTCATATTCCACTCCCTCAACTTCGGTATAACCCTTTGCCACGAGTCTAAGCTTAAAGGTTTGCACCTTTCCATTTACACCTCACTTTCGCTTATAGATCCACTTACACCCGATAGGTCTTACCTCATCAGGTAGATCCACAAGCTCCCAGACTTGATTGAAGTACGTAGACTCCATCTCCTGGTTCATGGCTTTAATCCATTCATCCTTGTTAACACCATCCATTGATTTCTTAAAAGACAATGTATCCTCGACCCCATCATTAGAAATGACGTTATGGGCTTCATTCAAACCCATGTAGTGATCCGGTGGATTCATAACCCTCTCACTACGTCGAGGCAATCTCAATTCTTAAGTTGGTTGACTAGATACACCGACCTCAACAACTCTTGTTGATTTGTCAGTTTGTTCAACAACTCTTGTTGAAACCTTAATAGTCTTAGTCTCAGTAGAAATCTCACGTGAAACAAGCTTACTTCACGGCTTATGATCCCGGATGTGGTCTTCTTTCAAGAAGATAGCATTTGTAGAAATAAACACTTTGTTCTCACCCGGATCATAGAAGTATCCACCCCTCGTTTCCCTGGGGTAGCCTACGAAGAGGCAAACTTTTGAACGCGGTTCCAACTTCTTCGGGTCAATCATAAACACGTGGGCTGGACACCTCCAAATCCTGAAGTAGCGCAAACTACCTTTACGGTCTCTCCACAACTCAAAGGTGTTTCAAAAACACTTTTCGAGGGAACATTGTCAGAATGTAGTATGCAATCTCCACTGCAAAACCCCAAAACGAGTCTTGAAGATGAACATAACTCATCATAGACCGAACCATGTATAACAAGGTTCTGTTTTTCCTTTCTGATACACCATTCTGCTGATGTGTATCTGAGGCCGAGAGTTGGGACACAATCCCATGTTCTATCATATAGTTCCATAATTGGAGGTTCATATACTCTCCACCACGATCAGATCGTAGTGTTTTTATCTTCTTACCTAACAAGTTTTCAACTTCAACCTTATACTCCTTGAACTTGTCAAGGGATTCAGACTTACGTTGCATTAGGTAGAGATACCCATACCTTGAATAATCATCTATGAAAGAGATGAAATATTCATACCCACCTCGAGCTCTAATACTCATTCGACCACAGAGGTCAGAATGTATAAGCTCCAAGGCTTCCTTGGCTCTGTAACCTTTTCCAGTAAAAGGTCGTTTAGTCATGTTGCCTTCGAGGCATGATTCACACACCAACAAGGAGTTTTCTTCTAAACTCTTTAGAAGTCCACTTTTCACCAATTGCTCAATCCTATTGAGGTTGATGTGACCTAATCTTAGATGGCAAAGATGGGCGTTTTCCATAGGAGAAAACTTTGGTCTTTTAGCTGTTGTCGTTATACTGAATATTTCAGTATTAAACAAGGATTTTATGACTAACGGCCTTAGTACATATAAGTTACTTTCCATTGAACCAAAACCAATCTCCATTTCATTCTTGAAAATAAATACTTTATTCTCAGAAAAGAAGACGGTATAACCTTGTTCAATGAGACAAGAAACCGAGATTAAGTTCCTTTTGATATGAGGAACTACGAAAACATTATCCTATATCAGATAAGGTTTCTTATCCAAAAATAACTTCAGCCTGCCTACAACAACAATTGAAACAACCTTACCAGTACCGACTTGAAGAGTCATCTCTTCTTGTGGCAATATTTGCTAGGAACTGAATCCTTGGTAAGAGGAACTGGCGTGATTAGTAGTACCCGAATCAAGGATCCAGGCAGAATCATTGATGCTTGGTTTTATGAAATGGAAATATGGATGATATGCATTGATGGAATTTCGTTGTGCACTCAAGTTTCCCCAGCGGAATCCAAGTATAAATTCCTCTGAGTTTCTTGGTAAGTCCAGGGTCGAACACAAGGACTTGTGGAAACAGTTTGCATTGGTAATTTTTATGAAGAACTTTGCGGTAACCGAATAAATAAATAAAGTGTTGGATTTGTTATTTGCGTTGATAAAAAAGAAATAAACAAATGCAGCGGAGTTGAGAAAAGATAGTTGCATTGATAGATGCAATGAGCATGCGATGAACGGGTTGAGAAGATCTTTAGCTAGCGTTACTTGGGAATGTGTCAGACTATGCGATCATGTTACAACCATGCACAGTAAGTCATTTTCCAATGTAAATGCGATGCTCCTAAATCTAGGATGCATGTGTTGAATGCAAAATGTCCATAGAACTCATCCCTAAGTCTTTACTCTTGTCCTATGCGATGATGCAAAATGCATAAAAGCAAGGTGACCGCATACAATCATATCCTATCTCTAGGATGCATGCAATGCGTTGATAACAAATAGTACTCATTCCTAAGTGCCTATCTCTTATTCATGCGTTCTAATCTGGCTCTTCCGAGTCTAGATTCTAACCTGACCTTCCAAAGTCTAGATTCTGTCCTTAGACTACCTTCCCGAGTATCTCTAATGGATGAATGAAGCATACATAAACAAGATAATCACAAAGAATGAAGATTCCCTAGTTGTGCTAGCTAAATGCTTCTTAACCCATTCAACCGATTTAGCTACTCATGTGTGAATAACAGAGAGTGAACAAGTATAGAGAAGGAAGTTCCATTTTTGTAAATGAGTTAAGTACAAAATGACAATGGAAGTTAAAGGTAGAGAGCCTGGTAGCAATTCCTTGCTAACTGAGGCTTTTACACTGAAATCTCTATTCTGTTCTAAAAATGTTCCCGCTTCCGCAAGCGTCGGCCCCCTCTCTGTCCTTGAAGCTTTTGGCGCTCTCCCAAGCTTACCGGAATGATTTGCCGGCACAACTTCTTCCCTCGCGTCCGCCTTAAAATGAAAGAAAATTAAGAATAAAGACGTGCGAACTGAAGTATGAAATCTCTAACTGCTAAACTCGTGAACCCATTCTCTGAAGAATGCCCTTGGGATTTATAGAGCATCCATGGTGAAAGGCGGCTTCTCTCTCCTAGTTGTACAGATGGGACAACTTTAATTCCTGACTGATGCGCCGAATAATTGTCATCGATAAAGTTGAATGTACTTTGTGACCGTTATCGGTTATCAACTTAATTTGGATTCGACTATCATCAGCTTTCTGTCCCATCGCGCTTAATTGGCCTTTCACCCAGATGCGCCCACCATGTTGCGTTGACCAAGTTGCGATGATCTTTCTTGGGCGAATGTTTGTGAGCATGATCAACGTAAAGCCTTGCGGTGAAGTTGCGTTCGACCAATGATTCCTATGATCGCAATTCTTGCATTGCGTTAACGCATATTTTGCACAAAAATACAAAGATCAACTGTTCTAATGTGCTGAACGCATGCGACTGCAATATTACGAAATTGATACTTAATGGATGCAAAGTAACATATTTCATCAACGCAATCCAACATTATTTAAGAACTTAGCACTATGATAACGTGCATTTCTGCCCGTTATCAATCATCATTCTCTACCAAACACGTATCCAAGACCAATAAATCACATCTATTATCTTTAGACATCCTCCTCTTTTGGAGAGTAGTGTGATCAGTATCAGAACCCAAATAAGCTCCAAGATCCATATCAGAGAACACTTCTCTTCTATGAACGTCAACAGAATTAGCAACATTTGCTTTTTCTTCCTGGAGTTTAACTTGGGAACTGACACTACTGGTTTTGTCATCCATCCCTTTGTGCTCGAAAAGTAAGAACTGACGTTCAACAAATCTTGCAACGAGTCCATGATCTCATGTACAATGACCATGTTCTCAACTCTTTTGGCTAAAACATCAGGTATGCTAGTCGATATGTTAAGTCGGGCCAATGAATTAGCCTTCATCCACACCTCATATGCATTACAAACACTTTGTGGTGCATTAAGGGTTGGGACATGAGGCCGTTTACCACGAAATATGTTTTACAAGAATCTTTCCACTATATGTAATTGGTCAAATTAGAGGCATTCAACAGAAATATAAACATATTGCTGAAAACAAAAACACATTGACCTACGTTAGGTTTTAAGCAAATACCCGTTGAAAAAACATACAACATCTAATAAGGTTTAACAAAACTAACATGAACCCCGAGTGACATCTAGTTTCGCAATGACGCTTCAAAGGTTTAGGACAAAAACTTCCGAAGGGTGGTTAATTTATCCCTCATATGAATTGAGACATTCTCAACTAGCCATTAATACCAGAACATGCTACTATAACGACTGGCCATAATTGATTTGGTCAAGAAATCATTAACTTACTTAACAATTTCTCGTAAGTGTGACCTGCCATTTTAGGCCTTAGAGTTCCGCCCCAAACAGCCAATCCGAAGGGAAAAAATCTGATTGGGGCAAAAACTAAAGTGACCCTATCCATTTCTAGAGTTCACCTTGATATTGACTAACTGCATAAAACCCATCCGAAGGGGGACGCTCCCAGGGCGCCATGAGGGAGTATAGAATGATCTCACGGTGCGAATCAATGACAGAGACTGTAGGACGTGTTGACACACACCCTTCACCCACTTACTATAAACATTCTCTCCGTCCACCTTGATATTGACTCATGCAAACACCATCCTAAGGAGGATGCTTCCACGGGCACCACGAGGCCAACCATGAATCTCACAGTGTGAACATTTAGGGAGAAACGTGAGTGGAATCATTGACATATCAGATACATCTCTTCCTCCCACTGAGTATTTTATAATCTATGGTTTAGTTTACTTAGAAAAAACACAACGAAGAATTTTAACTAAGTGACTGTTTAGGTTTGCTCAAGAGCAACTTTTACCTTGGATAGTTAAATAACATTTGATCATCATCTATTAAACTCTTTAATGAAGTCTTTGACCAATTGTCGCATGCTTGCAGAAAATCTATCTAATTCACCTTTCCAGGTAGGTTCCCAGGTAAGGGTGTTCTATTTCCGTTAGCTTAAGTACCCCAGCCTAGACAGAATCCACCTTAGACAAAAGGTCCCTTATAGATAGATTTAATACAATCTTAATCTTTTATGCCAATCAATTTAATCCTATTAAACTTATTTACAAAGATTAAGTTAGGTTGCAAATCCCATTAGAACCTTTGAACTTAGATCTATCTCAATTCAATTTTAAAACCCTTTTAAAACATGAGTTTGCCTAAGTTCGCATGCAACTCTTTCTTATCGATTTTAGTTTTAATTTCTATTATAAATCTCATAACAGAAATAACCAAAATCATTCACAACGCAAAGCTAACACATACAAGGCATTCATAACTTTTACAAATAGCCTAAGTGTCATGCTCTATGCATTGTTCATTCATTGCTACTTTTTATATAACACTTATAGAAACAAGAAACGAACCAAGCAAACATGCTTCCATTCACCCTTATACTATAACACTTATAATATAAAGATGATGCATGAATATGCTTACTGCATGCATAAATATAACTCTTATATTTTCATGATGCATGCACATGCTTTCTTGTAATTTCATCATGCCATATTATAACACTTATAATACATGATGCATGAATAATTGCACAACCTAAGGTGGGTTTCAAATCTATATGTCATACATTATGCCATATAAACCACATACATCTCATGTATATTAAATAAAACGTTGATGAACCGGCAAAAATTGTCTCAAATCCTCAAAACTAAAGCTAACTATTACAAAATCTCTAACTTTTATTGTTCAGTAACAGGAAATTGAGACGAAGAAAGCCTAAAATGAGATGCTAAGGGTGTTGAAACTGCCTTACAACCAGACATATTATATTTCTCAAGCAGTTTATGCATATAACTCTCCTGCAAAATGCTTAACAAACCTTTCTCTCTATCTCTTTTCACATCCATGCTTAGGATCCTTTCCAGTTCACCTAAATCTTTCATCTTAAATTCACTACTCAACTGTTTCTTGAGATCACAGATTTCAGAATAATCTTTAGACACCAAGATCATATCATCTACATATAGAAGTGAATAAATATATGTACCTTTCTGAGATAGTTTCCAGTACATGCAGGCATCATATGAGCTCTTGTGTAACCCTTGCTTCATAATAAATGTGTCAAACCTGATATACCACTGTCTCGGTAATTGCTTCTGTCCATAGATGGACTTGTGAAGACGACAAACCATGTCTTCCTTTCCCTTCACCTCATAGCCCTTAGGTTGAGCCATGTAGATCACTTCCTTCAATTCTCCATGAAGGAAAGTTATGGTGACATCCATCTGTTCAACAAACATATCAAAGTGAACAACAATAGATAAAATTAATTGAATGGAGGAATGCCTCACTGCCGGAGAGAAAATCTCATGAAAGTCAACTCCCTCCTTCTGAGTGTAGCCCTTGGCTACCAGTCTAGATTTATACCTAGGCTTACTGTTACCTCTTGTACTTGGCTTGATTTTATAAATCCACTTTGACTGAATGAGTTTCTGATTAGGAGGCCTTGGAACCAATGACCATGTCTGGTTCTTCTGTAACGAGAACAACTCTGCTTCCATAGCATCTTTCCATTGTTCCTTCGAATCAGATACAATTACCTCCTCAAAAGTAAGAGGCTCTGCTTTAATACTGTCAGCTGCACAAGTAAAAGCATAAATAACTAAATCAGCATAACCATACCTTGTAGGAGCCTGTCTCACCCACTGAGGCTTGTCACGTGTAAGCTGATAGTTCTGTAGGTCACTACTACTTGAACTTTTTTCACTGAAAGCTCCCTCATCAATCAAAGTCCTCTATAGTTGAGGCTGTCAACCATCAAAACTGAACGACTGATCACTAGATTCATCTGAACTAATCGATGGTCATGCTTTAGAATCAATTCTAACCTCCGCCTCAACTTGATCAACTGTTTACCATTTCTGCTGCTCTTTGACACAACATTTCATCTTTTCTTCATTAAAGGTCACATCTCTACTGATAATACATTTATTTCTGCCCTCTTCCAAGCACCAAAGTTTATATCCTGTAACAGCTTGATGATAGCCAATAAACATACATTTTAGTGCCCTCTTATTCAACTTTCCTTCTTTAACTTGAGCATAAGCTGAACATCCAAACACTATGAGATGATCCAAACTTGGAGTTTTTCCTATCCATATCTCCTAAGGAGTCTTTAGGCCTAAAGCGGAAGACAGACTCCTATTAATGAGATAACAGGCTGTTTGGGCAGCTTCCCCCTAAAACTTCAAGGGTAATGAAGCATTTGTCAAGAGACATCTCGTATGCTCCATAATTGTTTTGTTAAACCTCTTAGATAAACCATTCTGCTGTGGAGTGTACGTAACAGTGAAATGCCTCATAATTCCATCAGATTTGCAAAACTTACCAAATTTGTGATTAACAAATTCTAAACCATTGTCTGTCCTCAAATACTTTACCTTTCTGCCTATTTAGTTCTCAACCTGCTTTTTCCATTCAAGAAATTTTCCAAAAGCTTTATCCTTCTGTTTCAGTGGATATATCCACACCTTCTTTAAAAAATCATCGATGATCAACATGAAGTATCTCGAACCTCCCATAGAAGGTACCTTTATAGAACCCCACAAATCTGAATGAACCCCACAAATCTGAATGAACATAATCCAACATTCCTTTGGTATAATGCTTCCCTTTCCCAAACTTCACTCTGGTAGACTTTCCCATTATGCAATGTTCACAAAATGGGAGTTCAATGTCTTTAAGTCCTCCAAGAAAACCTTATTGTGAAAGAACTTGAAGACCTTTTTCACTCACATGAGCTAGTCTTTTATGCCATAACATAGATGCATCTGTTTCTTTCCTAGACGCAACAATAGTACTACCTGAAACTGCAATACCTTCATACACATAAAAGCCATTCCTCAAGGTCTCCTCCAGCTTAACCAAAGAACCCTTGATAACCTTCATAACTTCATTCTTAGATTTATAGGAATAACCTACTCTATCTAATTTTCCTAGAGAAATTAGATTTCGTTTAAGTTCTGAAACATACCTTACATTTGTAAGAATTCGGATCATTCCATCATGTGTTGCAATTCAAATTGACCCAATTCCTTTTACATTACAAGCACCATTGTCACCAAGCAAAACTGATCCCCCATCATTTTCCTGAAAGTCAATCAAGAAATCATGATTAAGAGTCATGTGAAACGTGCACCTTGAATCCATGATCCAAGTATCCTGAATATCCCTGTTCGACACCATCAAGATCTCTGCTGAATCATACTCATTAGTAACATTTGCTGCATTAGATTCCCCTACATGCTTGCTAATTGATGCTTCATTTCTCTTATTCAAAGAACATTTTTTCTTTAAGTGTCATTCTTTATGACATAGGAAACACTTTCTGACTAGAGATGTCCACGAGGCGGGGCGGGGACGGGGAAGCCATCCCCGCCCCCTATACCATTCTCAGTCCCCATGGGGAACGGGGCGGGATCCGCGAGGATCGGATTCCCCGCCTTTGTTTTTTTTTTAAAAAAAAAAATAAAATATAGACTTTTCAATGAAATTTTTATTGAAACAAAACATTTCTTAGTGCAAATTAATAGAATATTATCAATTTTTCTATTAAAAATATTTATTCATAATCCACCAATTATTCTCATAAAAATTCAACATAAACTTAAACAATAAAAACATCCATTCATAATCCATCAATAATTCTCATTAAAATTCAAGTAAACTTAAATAATAAAAACATCCATTCATAATCCATCAATTATTCTCGTGAAAATTCAACTTAAACTTAAATAATAAAAACATTCATCGATAATTATTTTAAGAAAAGTTACAACATGACAACAACAACATATTTGTTTAAGACACAACATGACAATAACATAGCCAAACTAAGCTGCCATCAATGAATTTCATCCAACTTTTAAGGGATGATTCCTGAAAAAAAAAACACAAATATTGTACATATTAATATAAATCAATTAAATCAATAATAATAATAATAATACACGAACTTATAACTTACATCATCTGGATCTCGATCCTCAAGAACATTTTCCAAAACTTTAGTATCTATCAGAGTATGCTTATCTATTTAAGATATGTAAAAGGAAATTTAGATCTCAAATTGTAAATAATAAAAGTTTATTAAATAAATTAAACAATAATACTAATTCATACATTCCGCCCATGGTCAATCTTGAGTACACATCAAAGCTTCCAATAAATTTTCATGAATTTGAGAATGATGTAGACCTACATGTCTACCACCAATACTAAATGCAGATTCAGAAGCAACAGTAGTGATAGGAACGACTAGAATATCTTTTGTAATTTGATACAAAACAGGATACTTCACTCCATTCAACTTCCACCATTGCAAAATGTTAAAGTCATCCGACCGTGGTAGAAGAGACTCATCTAAATAATGATCCAACTCTAATTTGACATTATCAACATCATTTTCAACATTATTAACAAACTCTTCACGATGGCATTCTCCCACTTGTTTATCGTTCTACACGATCATCCCGTTCCTTCTTCCTCTACTAAATTCAACAAAGACCACTCTTTGGATTCTCACTCCGAGAATACCGAGGGCTCTAAGTGGTGGTGTCGTCCCTGCTCCTGCTTGCTCGTGCTTGTTCGTTTGCTGTCGTTCGTGTAGATGATTGTGCTACCGTAGCCAACTATTTTGCTGAGCGATAAAGAACGTAGAGGTTGCTTCCGCTGCATTGAGTTCGAAGTGAAGAGAGTCTTCAACTGGTATGTGAACTCAATCCCTTGTATTTTATTTATCAAAGCATGCTGTTAATTAGTGTTAAATTGCATAACTATTTGTTAGAGCGTGTGTGTGGTATTTTGGTCACAATGAAATCGAAAAGATCCGAACGCGCTCATGGAAACTCTTCGTCAAGAGTTCCTTCAATTGGTATTAGAGCCAGGTTATGATATTCCAATTTTATTGTTGCAACGAATTGCATATACATTCTTGGTGGGTGCATATCTACTCTGTTTAATCGTTAAATTGTTGTGGATGTGTAGATTAATGGAGTTTTATGGGATTTATGCCTCGGTTTGATTTAATTCTTTTACATTTTCGGTTGATTGTAAAGGCCTTTGCGCTTTTGGGCATTATTAATCGTTATCGAGTCTATAATTCAAAGTCAGCTTGAGTCTTGAGTCGTTCGTGAAGAAGATCGGAGCAAGGGTTGCTGTTCTTCGAGGAAGAAGACGATCAAAGGTTGATCGGGTTGTGTAGACGATGGGGTTAGCGATCGCTGAGTTTCAGATGCTCGCGTAGCATTTAACACGCGTGCGCACTAGACGATCGTTTAGCTCAGCAAGCTTCATTGCTTAGTAACTAACTAAACAATCGCTTAGCAACGCACGGTAAATTGTTTACCTTTCGTTGCATTTAACGATCGTCTAGACGATCAGGCTTCTCAGCCTCGTTGTCATCTAAGCGATTGTTTTGCTTTTGCGCCTATCGTTTAGTGTGCGCTGGGCGATCGTTTACCTTCGACGTTTACTAAACGATGGAGTTCTCTTGGCGGTTCAAGACCTGGTTCGCCTGTGAACCGGTTTTCTTGATGGAAAATGTAATATATAGAGTTATTTCATTTTGGTTTTTTGTAAAGGTTCATCCCGGTCCATTAATCCTTGGTTTTTTTACATGCGATGTATGTTTTTATATGTCATATGGTATGCACATATAGTAAATCCCACCTTAGGTTATGCATTGGTCATGCATCATCTCTTTATTGTAAATGTTATAATTTAGAGAAGCATGATTTAATTATGTAAGAGCATGCTCATGCATCATATAATATAATAGTTATATTTATGCAGGCATAAAAAGCATTGACATGCATCATCTTTATATTATAATTGTTATAGTATAAAGGTGAATGGAAAGCATGTTTGCTTGGTTATTACGCGTATATAAAAGTTATGTATAGTAATGACCGGATATTGCATGAAGCATGACACATACGTTACTTTATAAACAACCACAATGTATTTTAGTTGTTTCTTTTTAAAAGTTAAACAGAAATTAGAACTAAAAGCAATAAGAAAGACATGCATACTCACTTAGGTTTAATTCATGGTTTTAAAATATTTAAAACTTAGATGACATAGACCTAAGATCACGGTTCTAATATGATTAGCAACCCTAAGACTTTAATCTTTTAATCGGTTTAATAGGATTAAATTGACTAATAAAAGGTTAAAGTGTAGCAAATCTATCTATAAGGGACCTTTTGACTAAGGTGGGTTCTATCTAGGCTGGGGTATTTAAGTTGACGGAAACGTAACACCCTTACCTGGGAACTTACCTAGAAAAGTGAATTAGATAGATTTGATGCATGCATGCAAGTTAAGTACAATCCATTAAAGTGTTTAAATGAGACTACTTCAATTTTTTCATAATTCATAGACAAATTTTTTTTTATGAGCGGACTTTAAAAAGATGACTTAGACTAAAATCAGTAGCCGGATTGTCTAGGTTAATGAACCCTTAGGTAGAATATTCAGTGGGAGGTACTTGGGGCATATGATGCTTCACTTAAACCTTTCACGTTTCTCCTAAGTAGTCCACACTGTGAGATCTATCCTCGGCCTCAAGGCACCTTTGGCATGTCCCCATAACGGATGGTGTTTGGGTAGGTTAATATCAGGTGATGGAGAGAGTGTTCATAGTAAGTGGGAGCGGGAAGTGCGAAAGCATATCCCTCGGTCTCCCTCGTTGGATTGAATAAAGTTACTGTGCATCGCCTTGAGGCACCTTGGGAGTGTCCCCCTAAAGGATGGCAGTTTTGCATGTTTCTTTATTTGATCTCCTGTAAGAGGATAAGGTAACTTAGTCTCTTGTCTCAATCTGTTTCTTCCCTACGGTAGGCTCATTAGGGCAAGACTCTGGCACTGAAAGCGAGGGGTCACACTTACGCAGAATTGTTAAAGGTTAACAGTTCTGGACCGAATAAATGGTTTTTGTTAGGTTTAGTTCCAAGAGTTGGTTCTGCCTAATGATTGAGAATGTCTCATCCCAACGAAGGGGCATCTGATCACCCCACCGGTGATGTTTATCCTGCCTCACTGGGGCATCATTGCAAAATAGAAGTCTTTCACTTAGGGTACTTGAAACGGTTTTGCAAAATTAATTGGTTAAATGTGGTTTAGAAAAATTTAATAAATTTTTGTTCGTATTTTTAGCAATAATCTGTTCAAAATGGCCATAACCACGTTACCTTTGCTTAGCGTCGAAAAATTAACTGGCGATAACTTTTCGACATGGAAACACATAATCACGGCGATACTTATCATCGAGGATCTCATGTTCGCCCTTACGGAGGTCTGTCCTCCTATTCCAGCTCCAAATGCAGCTCGAAATGTTCGGGAGGCATACGAGTGATGGATACGGATGAATGAGAAGGCCCGAGCCTAGATCTTGGCATGTCTTTCTGAAATCTTGGCCAAGAAACATGAGCCCATGGTCTCAGCGCATGAGATCATGATGTCCCTGCGGGGGATGTTTGAACAACCGTCTGAACAGCTTATGCATGAGGCTCTTAAGTATATATTCAACTCCAAAATGGAAGAAGGCACCTCTGTTCGTGAACATGTGCTTAACATGATGGTCCACTTCAATGTGGCAGAGTTAAATGGGTCTACCATCAATGAGGGCAACTAGGTTAGCATAATCCTGTATTCTTTGCTGGAGAGCTTACTACACTTTGTCAGTAATGTGATTCTTAACAAAGTGAAATATAACCTTAGAACTCTCCTCAACGAGTTGCAGACCTACCAATCTTTACTGAAAAGTAAGGAGAGAAAGAAAGGTGAGGCAAATGTTGCTTCATCTTCCAGGACGTTCCATAGAGATTCGACCTCAGGAATGAAGTTTGCACCTTCTACTTCTAACTCTGCAAAGGGAAAGAAGAAGAAGGGTGGTAAAGAAAAAGAGAAGGCACCTGCCCGCCTGTCGCCCCAAGAAGGCATCCACCACCGGTTGAAAAGGGAAAGTGTTTCCACTGCAACCAGGATGGACACTGGAAGAGGAACTTTCCTCGCTGGCTGAAGGAAAGGAAGGCCGCCAAGGCTAAGGCCAAGGCAGATAAAGGTAAGTATGATTTACTTGTACTTGAAACTTGTTTAGTGGAGAATGATGATTCTGCCTGGATAATTGATTCGGACGCCACTAATCACGTTTGTTCTTCTTTTCAGGGAATTAGATCCTGGCGACAACTGGAAACTAGTAAGATGACGATGCGAGTAGGCACTTGGCACGTCATCTCAGTTGTGGCAGTGGGAGGGTTTCAGTTAGCTTTACAGAATAGGTTTCTATATTTGAATGATGTATATATTGTGCCCGAACTTAAGAGGAACCTTATTTCTGTAAAGTTCTTGTTACAATGTAAATACACTGTTAGTTTTAATGTAGATAAAGCGTTTATTCATAAAGATGGTATTACTATTTGTATAGTATATTTGGAAAGTAATTTATATGTGCTAAGGCTGTTAGCCATTAATTCCCTCCATAACTCAGAATTGTTTAAAACTGTCGTAACTCAATCAAAACATCGATGTATTTCTCCAAAAGAAAATGCCCATCTTTGGCATCTTGGGTTAGAGCACATCAATCTCAATAGGATTGAGAGATTGGTGAAGAATAGACTTCTAAGTGAGTTAGAAGAAAATTCTTTACCGATATGCGAATCTTGCCTCGAGGGTAAGATGACTAAACGACCTTTTACTGGAAAAGGTTATCGAGCCAAAGAACCTCTTAAGTTAATACATTATAAGCTTTGTGATCCTACGAATATGCGAGCCCGAGGTGGCTATAAGTATTTTATCAGTTTTACTGATGATTAGTCTTGGTAAAGATATGTTTATCTTATGCAACGAAAGTCTGAATCCCTTGAAAAGTTTAAAGAGTTCAAGGCTGAAGTTGAAAATGCATTGGATAGACGAATTACAACACTTTGATCGGATTAAGCTAGAGAGTTTTTGGACTCGGGATTCCAGGACTATTTGATAGAACATGGAATCGTTCCCAACTCTCAGCACCGGGTACACCTCAGCAGAATGGTATAGAAGAGAGGAGAAATAGAACCTTGTTGGACATGGTTCGTTCGATGATGAGTTATGCTTCCTTACCAGACTCGTTTTGAGGTTTTGCAGTGGAGACTTTGGTATACATACTCAACTATGTTTCCTCTGAGAGTGTTGCGAGAACACCTCTGGAGTTGTGGAACAGGCGTAAAGCTAGTTTACGTCACTTCCGCATTTGGGGTTGTCCTACACACGTGCTTGAGGCAAATCTCAAGAAGTTGGAACCATGGTCGAGGTTATGCCTCTTTGTAGGCTAACTCAAAGGTACACGAGGGGTACTTTTTATGATTCGTTGGAAAATAGGGTGTTTGTTTCCACAAACTTAATTTTCGGAGGAGGATCATATAAGAGAGCACAGTCCACGAAGTAAATCGTGTTGCGTGAGCTTTCCAATGAAACTACTGAAACTTCAACAAGAGTTGTTAAGAGTCTGCTACATCAACAAGAGTTGTTGATTGAAGTTCATCTAGTAGGTCGGTTCCACCTCAATAGTATGATGGGAACTTGATGTAGTGGGAGGGTTGCGAACCGCCCATTCGCTATCTGGGTTTCACGGAAATCTTGCTATGGTAGCAGATAGCGACGTTGAGGATTGTTGTTCTTATCAAAAGCAATGGAGGATGTTGACCGGATGAATGGATCCAAGGCCATGGATCTTGAGATGGAGTCAATGTACTTCAATTCAAGTATGGGATCTTGTAGATCAGCCTAATGGGGTAAGACTTATAGGCTGTAAATGGATCTACAAGCATAAACGAGGTGCTAATGGGAAGTACAGACCTTCAAGGCTCGACTTGTGGCAAAGGGTTATATCCCAAGGTAGAGGGAGTCGACTATGAGGAGACTTTCTCGCCTGTTGCCATGCTAAAGTTGATCCGCATCCTTCTGTCCATTGCAACTTATTATAATTATGAGATCTGGCAAATGGACGTCAAGACGGCCTTTCTGAATGGAAATCTTGAGGAGACCATTTATATGGTGCAATCTAAGGGATTCGTAGCCCAAGGTCAAGAGCAAAAGGTTTGCAAGCTGAATCGATCCATTTACGGGCTGAAACAGGCATCTCGATCTTGGAACATACGGTTTGATACTGCGATTAAGTCGTATGGCTTTGACCAGAACGTTGATGAACCTTGTGTCTACAAAAAGATCATCAACTCTTTAGTAGTCTTCTTAGTGTTGTATGTAGACGATATACTACTCATTGGGAATGATGTAGGTCTATTGATTGCAGTTAAGAATTGGCTAGCGACCCAATTCCAAATGAAAGATTTGGGAGAGGCTCAGTTTGTGGGTATATAGATCTTTTGAGATCGTAAGAACGAAGTGCTAGCACTGTCTCAAGCATCGTACATTGACAAGATGTTGCTCAAGTACTCGATGCAGGACTCCAAGAGGGGCCTACTGTCATGCAGGCATGGAGTCACTTTGTCTAAGGACATGTGTTCTAAGACACCTCAGTAGGTTGAGCAGATGAGATAGGTTCCATATGCGTCTGCCGTTGGTAGTTTGATGTACGCAATGCTCTGTACTCGTCCAGACATTTATTACGTTGTGGGCATAGTCAGTAGGTATCAGTCTAACCCAGGCCAGGGTCACTAGACCACAGTAAAAAACATCCTCAAGTATCTTCGGAGAACGAGGGACTACATGCTCGTGTATGGATCTAGGGATTTGATCCTTACTGGATACACAAATTCTGACTTTCAGACTGATAAGGACTCTTGCAAGTCCACGTCAGGGTCAGTCTTTACTCTTAACGGAGGAGCTGTAGTGTGGTAAAGCACTAAGTAGGGGTACATCACTGACTCCACTATGGAGGCGAAGTACGTAGCAGCTTGCGAAGCTGCTAAGGAGGCCGTCTGCTCAGGAAGTTCTTGATAGAACTGGAAGTTATTTCAGATATGTCTAGGCCCATTTCCCTTTATTGTGATAATAGTGGAGCAGTGGCAAACTCCAAGGAGCCGAAGAGTCACAAGCACGAAAAACACATAGAGCAGAAGTATCATCTGATCTGCGAGATAGTGTATCGAGGGGAGTGATGGTCACAGAGATCGCATTGGAGCACAATGTTGCTTACTCGTTTACGAAGGCTCTCACGGCTACAGTGTTTGAGGGTCAACTTCAGAGCATGGGTCTACAGGATCGCTCGTGGCTAGACTAGGGCAAGTGGGAGATTTTCTTGTACTGGGCTTTTATGTCCTAGTTTATTGTTTTGTACTAGTTTTATGTACACCCCACTTCACTTTAGGACAAGTGGGAGATTGTTGGGATTGATGCCTTAAAGTCTTGTGTCCTGTAGTTTGTAAATAACTTGTACGAACGTTTGTATTGTATAATATATGATATTCACTTCACATCTTGATCTTGCTCAGTTGTATGTTTTATTTGCTTCACCACAAACCAATAAACATAAAATCCCTGGTTATCTATATGTAACTTAAGCATGTATGTGGTGACATACAAGTGGATCATGTCTTAAGTGAAAACCAAAATGGTCTGTAATATATGGATATAGGAGGGAAACCTTATCCTGGTAACACTATGGATGCAATCCGCTTTGTGGAATGGTCACAGGTGTTGTGAGTTATCACAGATGGTCTGATCCTGATCATTTGTGTAGGGGACATGCGAGCGGGAGCGTCCTATACAAAGAGTTTGTATAAGACCTGACCACGAAGTGTTAACGCCTCGTTATATAACACCATTCATGACACAGACTTCACTTCACTAGGATGACCATAGGTAACATAACCTCAATCCTGAGTGAGTTGGGAACTTCTACCATTAAGGGTGGTCCTTTGATTTGTATGGATGTGAGTGGTCAGGTCGCCGATTCAAACCTACCTTTTTGAGGATTTGTCTAATTTGTGAGCTGGGAACTCAGCTACACAAGATGGAATTCATTCCTTCCCCGAAGCAGGGGCAAATAAATAGATAGCTCCCTTAAGGGTTGATTCTAGGGGCTTGAACGATGTGGTGCCACAACACCTTCTTTTGGCCGAGAGGTATTCACACATAATTGGAACTATGTTGTATTGTTCATTGAGGAATCAGTGGTACTTAAAGAGTGAGATGTAACTACAGGAAAAAATGATAAACTGGCTAGTTTGTACTTACGAGTATCTGTGAAGAGTCATCGTACTTATGATTGGTTATATCCGATGGACACAAAAATATATCTGTGGTAAAAAGAGTTCAGCTGTTGGTCTTTAGTGGAATGCCTGACAGTTAATGGATGGTGGATCTCGTGGCTAAAAGAGTTTAGTTAGCTTATTCATGTACTGTGGAGTTCGAGCCATAGGTCCATAAGGTCCCTAGGTAGCTTAGATAAAAGTCGAGAATCAGTTTTTGGTTAGATTGAAATGTTTAAATTGACAAGAGGGAGTTCGATTATATATGATATAATTGAACTGGTTAATTATATATTATATAATCGACTAAATGTATGAGATACATTATTTTGGAGGAAATTAGATATAAATATGATTTATATCAAAGTGGAGGAGAAAATTAATATAGTAGATATATGATATCAAACTATAGGGTAAGAATATAAATTATTATATTCATTTATTAATGAAATTGGTTAATTATGTGATAATTGACCTAAATATCTCTTCAATCGTGCGTTAGTGGGAAAAATTTATTCGATTATTGTAATTGAAGAATAAAATGAAAATTAGATTCATTTTGCATTTGGTTCAAAAAAATCGCAAAAGGTGTTGAAAACGTTTGACGCTTAGCTGAGAGCCTATACGATAGAGCCTTATCGCTTAAACGATCGCACACCCTGCGTCTAAACGATCATACGCTTTTCTTTAAACGATTGCTTAGCTTTTTTATACGATCGCTTAGCGTGCCGAGTTTTCTAAACGATCGCTTACCTATTACTAGGTGATCGCTTAGTAAAATCTATACGATCGTGTAGCTTTCTCTAAACGATAAGCATCCTCTATACGATAGTCTTCTCCCACTTGCTTATCGTTCTACACGATTAACCCGTTCCTCCTTCCTCTACCAAATTCAACAAAGACCACTTTTTGGATTCTCACTCCGAGAATACCAAGGGCTCTAAGTGGTGGTGTCGTCCCCGCTTTTGCTTGCTCGTGCTTGTTCGTTTACTGCCGTTCGTGTAGACGATCGTGCTGCCATAGTCGATTGTTTTACTGGGTGATAAAGAATGTAGAGGTTACTTCCACTGCGTTGAGTTCGAAGTGAAGAGATTCTTCAACTGGTATGTGAACTAAATTCTTTGTATTTTATTTATCAAAGCATGCTGTTAATTAGTGTTAAATTGCATAACTATTTGTTAGAATGTGTGTGTAGTATTTCAGTCACAATGAAATTGGAAAGATCCGAACACATTCATGGAAACTCTTCGTTAAGAGTTGCTTCACTTCTACCGTCGACCCTCTCTCTCTCCCAGTTCTGTTCGAAAACGGCTACCCTCCACCCCCTCTTTTTTTCTTAAGGATCATGATTTTTCAGCTCTAAAGAATAGAAGATGGGTTTATTTACAAATATTGTCATTTGTCCATAATTACAAGAATGCAACTGGGCCTTTAATTTCACCAAAAACCCAATAAGACCCATTTAAATACCTTGGTATTTCCTACAAATCTCCCTCATAACAATAATATTTAAGTGCCAAGCTGGTTCTCCATAAAAAAAGTTGATGAAGAAAGAAAAAGGAAAGGCAAAATGAAATTGCAAGTTAATGAACCCTTACTCGACAATAGGGAGGAATTTTAAATTGCAAAGCATAATATGAAAAAGCAGAAAATTTAAAAAGTTTCCTTCCCATCTCCCAAAAGCTCGACTGCCTATTACCAAAAAGCCCTTGCTCCAACTTTGTCCATCTTGGACAATCCATCTAACAGGAATAAGCAAGCTAATCAACCTAGTAAAGATTTGTCCATTGACCAAACACATTTAAACGTAGTCCATTAAGTCCAAAAACAACATGAAGCCCATAACAGCCTGATGCAAGCATGCAAACACACATGGCCAAGTTATAGTAATTAAAATGGCATAAGAGGTCGAGTATCGTCCTTAGGCATCAACTTAAAAATGTTCGTTTATCTACTTAGAATTGTGTCTATTTTAGCTAAGGAATCGAAATCGAGTTTGAGTTTGTGAAATTTTAAAGTAAAAATAAAACAATAAAAATGGTTTTGAAAATTGGAGAGTTAAGTGTTCTAGAGTATTGAATCCATTAATTACTTCATTAAGTCTACTTTAACAAATTCATGGAATTATGTTTAAACAATATGCTTAAGCCTAGAAACTTCAATCAAGATTACTTTCTACAAAAAATAATCTATTCTCATACAACTTAAATGATAACTAATTTCTAGGTATCAAATTAAGAAACAAGGCATTAATCGATGTCATAATCAACTTTCACTACTAAAATCTAACTATTTTCATGAGAGATTAATAATGATGCAACAATAGAAAGCCAGTTAAACATTCACCCTAATATTTATTGAAGGTCAATCAATAAGAATTAAACACAATATCAATGAAAAGCATGGAGTTTAACAATCATCCATGAAGGCACTAAAACTTAACCTAAATTCATAATTAACATCATTGATACCATAATACTTAAAAGTTTAGTCACTCGTAGCTCTCAGCCATATATTTGCATATATAATTTCAAGCATAAGCAGTAAAGGAAAAAAGGGAATTGAAGAAAAACTACTATCGAACCTCCATCTTCTTGAATCATCCAAGAACGCCTTGATCTTCACCTTGGAAACTTGAACGGCGCCCAAAAAATATCCCTTATACTTTCTACTATCTTTTGCAACAAAAACACACTTTAGAGCTCTGGAATTTCGTGTTTGAGGCTGCTAAAATACCCTGGAATTTATAGAAGAAAATTTTCAAAATTGTTGAATTTTTTAGAAAACGAAGCTTTGTGCTGTGGCGTTGTCCACTTGAAGGCCCCCTGGGTGCTTCTCCTTGTCGAAGCGCAATGCTACACCTCAATAAGGCATAGCAACGCTCCTACATAGCATCACGACACTCTTCAACATGCCCAAATTTGATACTCTCGGGTATTTGCATCGAGGGCAATGTCGGTCTAGCACCACGACGCTACCCTGTTTTGGGTATTTGATTTTTTTTCTTCACTCTTTCTTGCAAAGTTGGCTCGATTTGGTTCTTTTGGCTTCCAATACCCTTTTTTGTTTTTGCTAATTCCCTAAAAATCACTTGCAAACACATTAAATCTAATAAAAAAATCCCTAAATAAGAAGTAATCAAAGCACGTTTGGAGTGCTTTTCACCACCCTAAACTTAGAAATTTGTAAATCTCGAGCAAAGATAAAACAAAACAACAAGTGTACTAGTGATTCATGCTTCAAAGAATAATTAGAAACTTAAGTAGAAACATTCAAGCATGTCTTATTATTATAATCATTCAGGGTCAAATCTTAATTACCTTCCATGTGTGTATGTACAAGCCACATTCAATTCAAAACACAAGAACTGGAATTAGGTTTAAAAGAGATTTTCTAATTTTCCCTCTACTTCAGCTCATGCACCAATCATCAAGCATCTATACATTTCAAGAGGGTAATATGTCCACTAAAGTGCCTTGATTCTCAATCACAAAGGACCTTAAACTTGCATTCTTTTACCTAGGAGCACTAGCTTTCACACATTCACCATAAGGACTCATACCTAGTCAATTCTCAAGTGTCCTAACTGCACAACAAAGGTAGCTCTTTTTATCCACACATTACGACTTTACAAGAATAATTTTTTTCACAAATTTTTCTTTTAATACTCATAATATTTTGTGAGTAAACTTATCCCAAAGGCATACATGTTCTTTTATTTCTCTTTAGTCTAATATTACAAACAATCATGCATATCAACTCTCTATCCGGTGGGACATTTCAAGGTGACAACCAAATATACTCAACTCAATTCTTCTTTCAGTTAAAGTTTCTAAATTAAAGTGACCATGTGCTTATGATATGGGAGACTCAAAGAGGGACATAAGTAGGTCATAACTGAAGATTATGCTATCCTATTCCACCATAAGTTATCCAACATGCATATTCAAGTTTCATCATTGATAATCAACATCAAAAGCAAACAGTAAGGAACTCTCATCATCTGCTCAGCTCTTCAATCGAAAAATTTTCTCCAAATTTTCAAATCAACAAATTAACATGCATATCATCGATAAATTCTAATTATCATGCATAACATGATAAGAAAACACATAAAAGTATGAATGGCACCTCCCACCCTAAACTTAGAAATATACATTGTCCTCAATGCATAAAAAGAATAAAACACAGAGATACAAGTCTGAGAGCATGTAGGACTCCAACAAACAGGCAAGTGGAAAGAGTACTTTTTGTGTTGGGCATAGATCCTAAAAAATTATGAGAGAAAATGAGTGACTTCATTATTTTTTTTTTAAAAAACCAACTAACTATAATTAAATACTGAAAAAAAGAAAGCAATAAAACTTGAGTTGCCTCCCAAGAAGCGTTTAGTTTATCGTCTTTAGCTAGATTGAATCCCAAGAAGCGTTTAGTTTAATTCTTTATCTTTCTTTCTTCATCATCACAATAGTGCTTGAGCCTCTGACCATTGAATTTGAATGTGGATCCATCATCCTCTTATAGCTCCACTGCTCCATATGGGGAGACCTTTGTGATGACAAAAGGTCTTGACCATCGTGTTCTGAGCTTACCTGTAAACAATATCAAACGTGAGTTAAAAAGCAATACTCGTTGTCCAGGTAGGGACATCCTTGGAAGGATATATTTATCATGCCATGTAGTAGTGTGTTCTTTGTAGATCTTGACATTCTCATAAGCTTAAGCATGGAACTCTTCCAACTCATTGAGTTCCAAAAGTCTTTGCTTCTGAATCCATATTCAACTTCTTTATGGCCCAATAAGTTCTATGCTTAAGTTTTACAGGTAAGTGATAGGCCTTTCCAAACACCAATGTGTAGGGAGAAGTACCAATTGGAGTTTTGAAAGCTGTGCCACAAATCCACGATGCATCATTGAGCTTAAGGGTCCAATCCTTCTTGTTAGACTTGACTATCCTTTTAAGAATTTGCTTGATTTTTGTGTTAGATATCTCAGCAAGACTAATAGTTTGAGGATGGTATGTTGTGGCAATCTTATGTTTAACATTGTATTTATAATCTGAACTCAAAAAATTTATTGCAAAAGTGAGATCCCTCATCATTAATGATAGCTTGTGGAGTGCAAAAACGTGTAAATATATTTTTATACAAAAATTTTTAGACAATGTAAGCATCATTTGTCCTAGTAGCTACAGCCTCTACCCATTTAGACACATAATCAACTGCAACTAGGATATACAAATGACCATTAGAGGAAGGGGGAAAGTGCCCCATAAAGCCAATATCCTAGACATAAAAAAGCTCAACCTCCATGATAGGAGTTATGAGGAGCTTATGTTGCCTGAAAATATTACCAGTACATTGGCACCTATCACAAGATCCGACTTAAGTATAATAGTCTCTAAAAAAAGAGGGTCATTAAAAACCTGACTACAATACCTTTGATGTTGTTCTAATTGATCCAAAGTGACCTCCATAAGGTGAAGAAAAGATAAGCGTCAAGAATACTTATTACCTTTTCTTGGGGAACATACTTATGATAATGTTGTCTGCACACACTTTGAATCGAAGGGGATCTTCTCATAGGTAAGATTTAACATTGTGCAAGAACCTTTTCTTTTATTAGGAGTTTTAATTGGGTGGTAGATGGTTTCCTGCAAGAAAATTAATTATGTCAGCATACATGGTAAATTGTCTTGCACCTTATACAAGCTCTCATTAGGAAACTCCTCAACAATGGGAAAATTTGTTTTCTTCTCTTTATTCTCAAGTCCAGACAGATGGTCTGCAACAACATTTTCATATTCTTTCTTGTCTTTCACCTTGAAATCAAATTCCTGTAATAAGAAGACTCATCTTATCAATCTAGGTTTAATATCCTTCTCAGCAAACAAGTATTTTTAAAGCTACATGGTAAGTATGAACAATTACCTTAGAGCCAAATAGATATGATCTAAAATTTATCAAAAGCTACAACTAGCAATTCCTTTTCTGTGGTAGTGTAATTATGTTAAGCATTATCCAAGGTCTTACTAGCATAATAAATTGCCCTAAACATGTTATCTCTATGTTGACCTAAGACAACACCTAATGCATAGTCACAAGCATCACATATAATCTCAAAAGACTAACTCCAACCAGGTACAATAATACCAGGAGCAAAAATCAATCTTTCTTTCAGATAATTAAAATTTAGTAGGCATGCATCATCCAACACAAATCTAACATTTTTTCTAACAAATTTCTCAAGAGTTTAGAAATCTTAGAAAAATCTTTAATAAATATCATGTAAAACTCTACATGTCTTAAGAAACTTCTAACACCCTTCACACTAGTAGAAGATAGTAATTGTTCGATAGAAGAAATTTTTGTTCTGTACACCTCCAATCCCTTTTGAGACACTTTATGCTCAATACTATGCCATCCTTTACCAATGAAATAATATTTCCCCTAATTCAGAACAAGATTAGATTCTTGGCATATTTGCAACACAAGAATAAAGTTAACAAGACAAACATCAAAAGAGGAACCAAAAACAGAAAAATCATCCATGAAAACCTCTATGATTTCTTCAATAAGCCCGTGAAAAATATCCATCATGCATTTTTAAAAAGTAATAGGGGCATTGCATAACCTAAAAGGCATCCTTCTGAAAGCAAATATCCCATATGGACAAGTAAATGTAGTTTTTTCCTAATCCTCTAGAGCAATAGCAATATGATTGTACCCTGAATCGCCATCAAGAAAACAATAATGAGAATAGCCTACAAGCCTATCAAGCATTTGATCAATAAAAGGAAAAAGGAAATGATATTTTCTAGTGGCTTTGTTTAACTTTCTGTAATTAATACACACATGCCAAGATAGTTCTAATGGATATGAGTTCATCTTTCTCATTCTTAATTATAGTCATCCCCCTTTTCTTTGGTACTACCTATACAATGCTCACCCAAGAACTGTCAGATATAGCACATATAATTCCTACATTCAAAAATTTGAGAACCTCTTTCTTAACTACTTCTTTCATAGCAAGGTTAAGCCCCATTTGGTATTCCATTGAAGGAGTAAAGGTATCTATCAAAATTCTGTGCATACAAACAAATGGACTAATGCCTTTAAGATTCCCAATAGACCACCATATAACGGACTTATGTTATCTTAAGACTCTCAATAACCTGTCTTCCTTACTTGAACTCAAATCAATAGATACAATAACAGGGGATGAAAAGATTCACACTACTACAAAATCTACATTACTTGACACTTGTAATTTTTAATTACTTGACGTTTCTTTGGGGGAAAAAAAGGTCAAGTAATGACCTTTTAGAAAAGAAAATGTCAAGTAAAAGGGTTAAAAAAGCGGATAGACTGTTTCAGATATTTTCACGCGAACCATTACTTGACACGTTTTTCGTGTCAAGTAGAAGAAGCTCTTACTGACACGTTTTTCATGTCAAGTAACATATGAAAAATAATTTACTTATTATTTTAAACAAGTAAAAGGGTTAAGTGCCTTAGATTGAATCCCTCCACGCGAAACACTTCCCTCTCTTTCTTCTTCACGTTTAACCAACCCTAGCCGTCAGCCTTCACACAGAACGTCGCCGCCGCCAACCCTCGCCTGCGCCACCTGAACATTCGAGTCCCTCTCTACCTTCCCTCACTCTTTCCCTTCCTCTTCACTCAACCTCACCACCAGGGAACATCTTAGTAGCCCACGAACAAAACAATGTCGACAAACTCGAACGGACGAACTTCTGCGAAAACAGAACAACACCGACAAACTCAAATAGATGGTGTGGTTTCTTCTTTTCAACGTGTCGGTAAGATTTTCTAGAAGTTTTGAGTTTCTTTCGAGATTTTCCATTTTCTAGCAGTTTTGAGTTTCTTTCGAGATTTTCCTTTTATATCTTCTTCTATTTCGTCTCTATTTTCTTCCGATTGTCGATTTTTCATCAGTCTTGAGTTTCTTTTGAGATTCTGATGATATTCGTTGAGTTGAAATCAATATATTATTAGAGAAATTTATATTCATTGTTCTCCTTTTTTTTTTTTTTTTTTTTTTTTTTTTAATTTATGAACACTAAAGGGAGGATTGTGGTACTAGTGGTTGATTTTGAAATTAGGGGATTATATTGTTGTTTGGTTCTCAAGAAATAATTAGGGGAACATGTTAAAGAATTTCTATTTTATTTGTACCTATTGTGATTATTTTATAAGGAGAATGCAAGAAATTTTGGAAAAAACAGTACTGAAAATTTTATTTTATTCACTGTGTTGAAGGAAACCACTTTTACTCTAGATTATGGGAAATTTTACAAGAAAACAAAAGAAGGATTTTCAGATATTACAAAGACTTGATTTCATCTTTCAAGACCAAATGAAAAGGTTAGAGAAAGTTGTCACGTACGGTGATTTATGATGAGAGATTTACCTTGAGATGTCCGACTGTTTGCACCTTAATTTGAGGTAATTAGATTCTATTGTTTACCCTTGATTTGTGATAAGTTTTGAGGAATTTTGCTTGATTTCTGTAGGTTTTGTTGTTGAAAATGTGTTGAGACTTGTGCAGTGGGTGTCCACTCGGGCCTTACTAATGAATTTGAATGTAAAAAAATATGGAGGTTGATTTGATTTATTTATTTATGTTAACTTCATATAGTATATGTGTAATGGTTATCTTGAATTTATAGTAATTATAGCTTAGTTCATGAGTGACGTTTAATTGTTGAGATTATTGTTTCACTATGGCAACATGATAGCCATGAATTTAGAAAAGGAATTTGCAAGACTAGTTCAGTGTTCAAATTAATTATTAAGGTTGTTGTTAAGGTAAGAATATCTCTCCTAAACATTATTGTTGTTTGATTAAGATTATTGGCCTAAGTTTAATATTTACAACTATTTCTTGTTGTCTAGGAAATCTTGCAATTGTTTTAGGAGTACAATACGTGGAATTCAAACCAGAATGATGGGTTCTCCTTAAAAGGTAATATTTTTTTAGACATTCTTCTTTAAATTCTAGTTTTTTCTAAAGTGTTAGATTAAAGTACGTGTTAAAGTACTCTGATTATCATATAGTTATGGTAGTATTTTCCAAGTGAATTTGTTGATAATTTGTTTATGGTTTTCATTAAGTTGTATGCATTTATAAGTTTTTTGGGTTTATGCTTATATATTTTTCCAAATGAAAATGGTTATTGTAAGTTTTTCTTTTTAGTTTGATAGACTTATTTGTTTGGATAGATAAATAGTTTTCTATTGAGTTATCTTTTTTTTTTTTTTTTTTTTTTTTTTTTTTTTTTTTTAGTTTTGATAAGTTGTTTACATTGAGTTGTTTAAGGTGTTTATTGAATAATTCATCTTCGTTCATGAGTTTCAGTACCATGTTGACTTCATTTTTTAAAATTAAGTTGAGTTGTTTTTGTTTAATTTTTATAAATTTTTTTTTTATGTCTATGCTTTTTCCAAGTGAATTTAGTTCTATTAATCTTTTTTCTTAATTTTGATAGACTTACTTGTTTAGGTTGATAACATTGTTTATAGTTTCCATTAACTTTGTATGTGTCTATTTGTTTATAGCTTTTTTTTTTTTTTTTTTTTTTTTTTTTTTTTTATGTTTAGGCATTTTACCAAATGAATTTGGGTTCTATTATTAGTCCTTTCTATTAGTTTTGATGAGCTTACTTGCTTAGGTTGATAAGTTTGTTTAAGCTCTTCATATCCTTAAGGACTTTGAATATATTTTCAAACTAGATTAATGTGTTTTAAAATTGTCCAAACATTTAGTTCAGATCATTGGACTAAGTTTAATCTCTACAACTATATTCTTATTGTCTAGAAAATCTTGCAATTGTTTTGAGAGTACAATAAATAAATGGAGTTCAATCTTTATAGAGGGATTACAACTGTATCAAGTCGCTTTCGCTTGAAAGTTGGGGAAAAGGTATATGCATTCTTCTATTTTAAGTTTTAGCATTTGCTTGATTTGTTAATAATCTTCTTCTTCTTTATTATATTTTCTCAAATCTCTCTCATCTTCCTTTGTTTTGCAGCGAAAGGTAATTGTTCCTCCTGAGGCTGGATATGGTTAAAAGAGAATGAATGAAATTTCAGTAAGTTCTTAACTTTAAGTTGCAGATATTATTTAAGTTTTGAGTATGATATTTTTCCATTGCATAAAGTAAGTCAGTCATGTACATTTTTCCTTGTGCGTGACTTGTTGTCATTGTTATATCTTAACACTTATTTTTATATTTTGAAATTTAATGTTATCGTCATTTATTTTATTTTACAGGTTAACTTGCTTAAACATGACTTGCGTGACCTTTAGTTCTCGATCTTTAGACTTCAAAGCTCAATGTATAGATTAAATAATGTACTTTGTTGAGAGGTTACTTATTAAACAATTTGTCACTTTTGTATTTGTTGAAATTGAGTTTTGTATACAAAATCAATAGTTGAAATTTTATTTTGTGCATGTACATGTGAAAGAGAAATATTGTTGTAATTTGTGAGGAGTGTTCATATGAAAGGTCATAGTTGAACATATGGAATTTTTAGTGAATATATTGAGTTGACAGATCTTAAAAGTATAATGTTTATTTAGTTGATGTAATTGTATTGTTGGAATACAAGGAAGAAAATGAGAATATCAATTGGGGCATTTAATTTAAAATAAAAAGACATATACTTGACAAATAAAAAATGTCAAGAGTTATCAAATATGATACATAATCAATGTCAATAATTAATAAACTTGACATATCACTAATGTCAAATGTATTATCTTTCTTGACACGGAAATTGTATCAAGAAACATTCGTCTTGATGTTTTTTCAAAGTCAAGTTATCACATTATACTTGACAGTCGAATACTCGACGCTTTTATAAGCGTTAGGTATACCCTTTACTTGATATTGGAAAAACGTCACATAATCTAATTTTTGTAATAGTGTCACCCAAAATTGCATACTTAAGATGAGCAGTCAATCGTCTTAACTTTACAATAGGGTTCTCAATTTCATCCACAACATGTGTAGAGACAAGAGGTAGGTTTATACATTGTTCTACATACTTGAATACTACCTAACCACTTAGCATACAAAGTAATATCATCAGGAAAAGCATCAGCATCATTAAAATCAAGATCTAATATGCCCTATTCTAAAATCTATAGCAAGTGCCACCTCAACATGCTCAATAACATTTGAAATTGGGTCACTAGCTAGTTCTTAACTGAAGTCAGTAAGCCTACATCATTCCCAATGAGTAGGATATCGTTTACATATAACAGTAGAAAAACTACTGAATTGTTGATGATTTTCTTGTAGACACAAGGCTCATCAACGTTTTGGTCAAAACCATAAGATTTGATCGCAGTATTAAACCTTATGTTCCAAGATCGAGATGCCTATTTCAATCCATAAATGGACTGATTCAGCTTGTAAACCTTTTGCTCTTGACCTTGGGCTATGAGTTCCTCGGGTTGCACCATATCAATGGTTTCCTCAAGATTATCATTCAGAAAAGTAGTATTGACATCCATTTTCCATATCTCATAGTCATAATATGAGGCAATAGATAGGAGGATGCGGATAGACTTTAACATTGCAACAGACGAGAAAGTCTCCTCATAGTCAACTCCCTCTACCTGGGTATAACTTTTTGCCATAAGTCTAACCTTGAAGGTTTACACCTTCCCTTTAGCACCCCGTTTCCTCTTGTAGATCCATTTACAACATATAGGTTTAACCCCATCAGGTTGATTTACAAGATCCCAACCTGAGTTGAAGTACATAGACTCCATCTCGAGATCTATGGCTTTGACCCATTCATCTTTGTCAACATCCTCCATTTCCTTCTTGTAAAATAACAGATCCTCGACCTCGCCATCAGCTACCATAGTCAGGATTTTAGTTAAACCCATATAACGAATAGGTGAGTTCGCAACCCTCCCACTTTGAGGTGGATTTGACCTACTAGATGAACTCATATCAACAACTCTTATTATGGTAGTAGGCTATTCAATAACTTTTGTTGAAGTTTCAGTAGTTTCTTTGGAAAGCTCACTCAACACGATTTTGCTTCTAAGATTGCTCCCTTATATGATCCTCCTTAAGAAAAGTAGCGTTTGTTGATACAAACACTTTGTTTTCCTTAGGATCATAAAAGTGACCCCATCGTGTCGCTTTGGGGTTGCCTACAATAGGCATAGCCTCGAACGTGGTTCCAATTTCTTAGGATTAACCTTAAGCATATGTACTGGATAACCCCAAATGCGAAAGTGACGTAAACTAGCTTTATGCCCGTTCCATAACTCCAAATGTGTTCTGGCAACACTCTTGGAGGGAACACAATTCATGATGTAAGCTACAATCTCTACTGCAAAACCCCAAAATGAGTTCGGTAAGGAAGCACAACTCATCATCGATCGAACCATGTCCAACAAGATTCGATTTCTTCTTTCCGATACACTATTCTGCTGAGGTGTACCAGGTGCTGAGAGTTGAGAAACTATTTCATATTCTATCAAATAGTTCTGGAACTCAGAATCCAAAAACTCTCCATCTCGATCAGATCAAAGTGTTTAAATTGTTTTACTTAATGCATTTTCAACTTCAGCCTTGAACTCTTTGAACTTTTCAAAGGACTCAGACTTATGTTGCATTAAATAAACGTACCCATACCTCAAATAATCATCAGTAAAAATGATGAAGTATTCATAGCCTCCCCTGGCTCGCATATTCATCGGACCACAAAGGTCTGAATGCACTAACTCTAGAGGCTCTTTGGCCCTATAACCTTTTCCAGTAAAAGGTCTTTTAGTCATTTTGCCTTCAAGGCATGACTTGCACACAGGTAAAGAATTTTCTTCTAACTTATTTAGAAGTCCATTCTTCACTAACCTTTCAGTTCTATTGAGATTGATGTGCCTTAAACGTAGGTGCCAAAGTTAGACATTTTCTTTAGGAGAAACTTTAAGTAGTTTGTTTTGAGTTACTACAATTTTAAACATCTCTATGTTATGGAGGGAATTGTTGCTAACGGCCTTAGCACATACAAATTTTTTCCCATTTGAGCTGAACATATATCAATACCATCTTTTGAAATAAACACTTTATTTACTGAAAAATTCAAGGTGTATTTACATTCAAGCAACAACTTTACAAAAATTAAGTTCCTCTTTAACCCGGGAACTACATACACATCATTCAGAATGATAAACCTATTTTGTAAAGTCAACCGGAGACCTCTCATTGCCACAACTGAGATGACGTGCCCAATTCCAACTCGCATTGTCATCTCACTAGCCTCAAGCTACCGCCAGGAACTAATTCCCTGAAATGAAGAACAAACATGGTTAGTGGCCTCAGAGTCAATAATCTAGCCAGAATCATCATTCTCCACTAAACAAGTCTCTAAAACCAGTAAATCGTATTTATCTTGTTTGGCCTTCTTCTTCTCAGCCAAATATCTTGGGCAATTCCGCTTTCAGTGCCTGTCTTAGTTGCAGTGGAAATATTTTCCCTTGTGAACCGGCGTTGGTTGCCTACCTCGCGGAGCAGCAGGTTGTGGGTTAGCAGGCGCTTTCCCCATCCCCTTACTATCCTTCTTCTTCTCCACTTGCTGGTGCCAGAAGAAGAAGGTGCAGACTTAATTCCTGAGGTCAAACCTCGGCAGAACTTTTTGGAAGATGAAGCAACATTTGCCTCACTAACATTCTTCTCCTTACTTTTTAGTAAGGATTAAAATGTATGCAACTCATTCAGTAGAGTTGTAAGGTTATAGTCAAGCTTGTTCAGAACAACGTTGTTTATAAAATAAAGGAAGATTTTTGGTAACAACTCAAGAATTATGCTAACTCAGCTGGCCTCATCAATGCTCGACCCATTCATCTCCGCCATGTTGAAGTAGACCATCATGTTCAGAACAAGTTGATAAATAGATGTTCCCTCCTTCATTTTGAAGTTGAAGATAAACTTAAGAGTGTTGTGCCTGAGTGATGACATGCAGAAATGCATGTCATCTTAGGCCTTTAACTTAGAATTATGAAGGTTGTTAGGCAAAATATGCGTCGATCATGAAAGGAATTCATGAGAAAAAGAGTTTGCGTCGATCAGCATGATGAATCTCAGCTAACCCGTTACTTTGCGTTAATTATGCGTTCAATGTTCTATTTTTGTAGCTAATGCAGGAAATGAACGCAAACGTGGAAACCGGACCACCGCATAGACGATCGCATGCGGAGAAACACTCCATCGCAAAGGCAAACGCATCGATCAACGTATGGATGTTGCAGTAATCAGCCGTTTGCATCCATCGCATGGAAGTTACGCTCGTCAAGCGAATGTGGTCATCGTGTAGAGTTGCGATATTAAGCGAATGCGGTCATTGAATGATTGCGGCTACACGACAACGCAACTAATAGAATCAACACAAGGTAGGTGGAATGAACGTATCAACGCATCTACCTCGAGAAAATTCAAAGATGATGTTGACATTTCACCTACCACGCCGTTAGTGGCAGAGGTTTAGAAAGGACGAACGTGCCGAATGTCAGACTCAGAGCAGTCCAATTAATGTTGTCGGCGACCCAAGCTCTATAAATAGAGGCCGAAGAGTTGAAATTCAATCATTTGGAGATTATCCCTCAACCGAGGATTTTTCCCGCGATCCAGACAAAATGCGTGAGAAGATGGTTGAGAGTTCTTCACCTCCTTCAACCATTCCGAGTGACGATCGAAGCCTTTGACCGGAGCTAGATCGAGAGAGTCAGCTCCTCCGCCCATCCATGGCACCACCGGCAGCCTTGACGCACATCCACTGGAAGCAAAGCTTTGCTTCCAGCTGATCATTTCTTTTTCCTTTCTTTTCCCTACATTGTATTGTATGATATTTTGGAATTAAGGAATTAATACAATCTGTTTTCAATGCATTTCTCTGTTCCTTGGACTCCATCTCCATCTTCTTTGCTTAGCATCTTTACTTTCATTGCAGCATTTAGTGGAATTAGTTGGGTATTGCATACTTAGTCATGTGGATTAGGAATATGAAGCATGTAGCAACCCATCGAGAGGTGTGCGTTGCGCAAGTGTGTGAGTAACCTTATTTTCTTAGTGTGAAGGCTGCTGCAACGCTTGTCTATAGGCTAACGCATTGCTTGTCTATGAATGAAGTCAGCAACAATCAACTGCCCGGGAGGCTAAGTGGTTGGACGCATTAAGCAAGGTATGCGTTGTTCACTAGGGATAGTAACAATCTTGCCTCAACCAAGTTCATGCGTTTGTCTTGTCTTATGTTATGCCCAACACCCCTTTAGAGCTATTTGAGAGAGAGTCTAAAGAAAGAACCTAATGACTCGAGAGAGCTAGGTTAGAATCTAGACTCGAGAGAGCGAGATTAGATCAGCATAAGCAAGAGATAGGGACTTAGAGATAAACTCTGTTTGTCAACACTGCATCGCATGCACCCTAGGAATAGGAATGATGATATGTGATCGCCTTGTTTGTGTATCATCGCATAGACAAGAATTAGAGGCTTATATGTAGGCCCTATAGACACCTCTGCACATACATCGCATGCGTTCTAGCATTAGAACGCCGTAGCATTCGCACCGAGAGGTGGTTTACTATTATATGAGTGTTGCATGATCGCATTAGTTTGTGTTGACTAGGGTTGCCCTTGCGATCACTCTTAAGTTGCAATGAAAACATCTCTGCATTTTATCTATTTTCTCATACATTTATTTCATGTCAAGGTTTGTCGCATCTCTACCTTTCATGCATATTCTCATTGCATTATCTGTTAGATAGAAGTAGGAGTAGGATTAACTTAGCAACATCCCCTCCATTCTTTTATTTAAACCGCCGCATGCACATCACCGCAAACATATAGCTACAAGTCCCTGTGTTCGACTTCGGATTATCCGAGAAACTTGCGTCCATGTTATACTTGGCGTGAACGCAAGAAAACTTGTGGCAAGACGCATGGTCATCGCATACATTCGTTTAACGCATTTTTCATTCCAACGCATGATCATCGACGCATGACTATCAACGCATATCTTAGGAACATGCATCGCATACCACGTCCAAAGGAAGTTGGTTGTCGAGTAAAATTGACTTCCAATTTCCCGTCATCAAGTTTTTGGTGCCGTTGCCGAGGTGTGATGACATGCAGAAATGCATGTTATCTTAGGCCTTTTACTTAGAATTATGAAGGTTGTTAGGCAGAATATGCGTCGATCATGAAAGGAATTCACGAGAAAAAGAGTTTTCGTCGATCAGCATGATGAATCTCAGCTAACCCGTTACTTTGCGTTAATTATGCGTTCAATGTTCTATTTTTGTAGCTAATGCAGGAAATGAATGCAAACGTTGAAACCAGACCAACGCACAGACGACCGCATGCGGATAAACACTCCATCGCAAAGGCAAACGCATCGATCAATGTATGGATGTTGTGGTAATCAGCCGTATGCGTCCATCGCATGGGAGTTGCGCTTGTCAAGCGAATGTGGTCATCGTGTAGAGTTGCGGTATTAAGCGAATGCTGTCGGGGACCCAAGCTCAGAGCAGTCCAATTAATGTTGTCGGCGACCCAAGCTCTATAAATAGAGGCCGAAGAGCTGAAATTCAATCATCCGAAATTCTCAATCGAGGAATTTTTCTCGCGATCCAGACAAAACGCGTGAGAAGATGATGAGAGTTCTTCACCTCCTTCATCCATTCGAGTGACGACCGGAGTCTCAATCAGAGCTAGATCTCAAAAGAGTCAGCTCTTCGTCCATCCATGGCACCACCGGCAGCCTTGATGCACATCCACTGGAAGCAAAGCTTTGCTCTAGCCGGTCATTCTTTTTTTCCAACATTGTATTGTATGACATTTTGGAATTAAGGAATTAATACAATCTGTTTTCAATGAATTTCTTTGTTCCTCGACTCCATCTCCATCTTATTTGCTTAGCATCTTTACTTTCATTGCAACACTTAGTAGGATTACTTGGGTATTGCATACTTAGTCATGTGGATTAGGAATATGAAGCATGTAGCAACCCACCGAAAGGTGTGCGTTGCGCGAGTGTGTGAGTAACCTTATTTGCTTAGTGTGAAGCCTACGCAACGCCTGTCCTATGCTAATGCATTGCTTGTCTATGAGTGAAGTCAGCAACAATCAACTGCCCGGGAGGGTAAGTGGTTGGATGCATTAGGCAAGGTATGCATTATTCACTAGGGATAGCAACAATCTTGCGTCAACCAAGTTCATGCGTTTGTCTTGTCTTATGTTGTGCCCAACACCCCTTTAGAGCTTCTCGAGAGCGAGTTTAAAGAAAGAACCTAATGACTCGAGAGAGCTAGGTTAAAATCTAGACTCGAGAGAGCGAGATTAGATCGGCATAAGCAAGAGATAGGGACTTAGAGATAAGCTTTGTTTGTCAACACTGCATCACATGCACCCTAGGAATAGGAATGATGATATGTGGTCGCGTTGTTTGTGTATCATCGCATAGACAAGAATTAGAGGCTTATGTGTAGGCCCTATAGACACCTCTGCACATACATCACATGCGTTTTAGCATTAGAAGCCGTAGCATTCACACCGAGAGGTGGTTTACTATTGTATGAGTGTTGCATGATCGCATTAGTTTGCGTTTTCTAGGGTTGCCCTTGCGGTCACTCTTAAGGGTTGCAATGAAATCATCTCCGCATTTTATCTATTTTCCCACACATTTATTTCATGTCAAGGTTTGTCGCATCTTTACTTTTCATGCATATTCTCAATGCGTTGTCTGTTAGATAGGAGTAGAAGTAGGATTAACTTAGCAACATCCCCTCAATTCTTTTATTCAAGCTGCCGCATGCACATCACCGCAAACATATAGCTATAAGTCCCTGTGTTCGACCTCGGATTACCCGAGAAACTTGCGTTGGAATTATACTTGGTTCCAGCGCAAGAAAACTTGTGGCAGGACGCATGGTCATCGCATACATTTGTTAACGCAATTTTCATTCCAACGCATGACCATCGACGCATGAATATCAACGCATATCTTAGGAACATGCATCACATACCGCGTCCAAGGGAAGTTGGTTGTCGAGTAAAATTGACTTCCAATTTCCCGTCATCACTGAGCTGCGCGGATGGTTGTCTGAATATTCCCCTCAGGGACTTCATGATCTCACGTGCAGTGATCATGGGCTCATGCTTCTTGGCCAAAACGTCGTTAAGGCTGGCCAAGATGTACGCTCGGGCCTTCTCGTTCGCTCGTTTCCACTTCTCGTATGCCTCTCGAACATTTCAAGCGGCTTTGGGAGGTGGAATAGGAGGACAATCCTTCATAAGGACGAACCTCAGGTCATCGATGATTAGTATTGTGTTTATCGTATTTTTCTAACTAGCGTAGCTCTTGCCAGTCAGTTTATCAGCGGCTAAAAGTACAAGAGTAGCGGTAGCCATAATAAGAAAGTTGCTGAAAAAAGAACAAACTTAATGAGTCTACTTGCATTACCGCTTTTAACACCAAATAAGTTTTAGCAAAATAGTTCTATCTGTATCCTAAGTGACATCTATTTTGTAATGATGCCCCAGTGAGGCAGGACAAAAGTCATCGTTGGGGTGAACAAGTGCCCCTTCACTGGAATGAGACAATCTCAACCATTAGACAGAAACAACTTCTTGTAACTGAATCTAACAGTCACCATTGTTCGTGCCAGAATTTGTTAACATTCTTAACAATTTCGTGTAAGTGTAACCCTTCATTTTAGGCCCTAGAGTCTTGCTCTAATGCACTCACCGTAAGGAAAAATAGATTAGGACAAGAGACTAAAGTAACCCTATCCATTTCTGGAGATCAGATAAAGAGTTATGCAAATACAACCATCCTTTAGGGGGACATTCCCAGGGTGCCTTAAGGCGATGCATGAAAACGTTATCCAACCTAATAAGAGAGACCGAGGGATATGTTGTCACACATCCCGCTCCCACTTACTATGAACATTCTCTCCATTCACCTTGGTATTGACCTACCCAAATGCGATCCTATAAAGGGACACTCCCGGGGTGCCTCGAGGCCGAGGTTAGATCTCATAGTGTGAACTTTTTAGGGAGAAACGTGTAGAGGTAAAGTGAAGTATCATATACCCCAAGTACATCCCACTGAATGTTCTGCCTAGGGATTCATTAACTTAGAAAATCCGGCTACTGATTTTATCTAAGTGGATGTTTAATTTGCTAAAAAACAACACTTGCTTTTGATAATTAAACAAGTTTGATTCAAGTCTTATTACACACTTTAACAGACTTTCATCAAATTTGCATGCATGCAACAAATCTATCTAATTCACCTTTCTAGGTAGATTTCCAGGTAGGAGTGCGACATTTCCATCAACTTAAGTACCCCAGCCTAGCCAAAACCAGCCTTAGCCAAAAGGTCCCTTATGGATAGATTTGGTACATATTCAATCTTTTATTAGTCAATTTAATCCTATTAAACCGAATTAAAAGATTAACCTTAGGTATCTAATCTTATTAGAACCGTAATCTTATGTATATCTCAATCAAATTTTAAAACTCTTTTAAAACATGATTAAAGCTTAAGTTTGCATGCATGTCTTTTTTTATTGATTTTAATTCTAATTTCATTAATTATAACACTTATAAAAAATGAAACAACTAAAATTAACCACATTGCTAAGCTAGACATTCACAAGGTATTTATAACTTTTATAAATAAACCTAAGTGTCATGCTTCATGCAATGTCCATTCGTTACTAAATATAACTTTTATATTTACAAGTAATGAACTAAGCATGCATGTTAACATACACCCTTATACTATAACACTTATAATATAAAGATGATGCATGTATATATTATAAATCTTATATTATATGATACATGAGCGTACTTTAATGTAATTTAATCGTGCAAACTACTATATTATAACACTTATAATATAAAGATGATGCATGAATAAAATGCATAACCTATGGTGGGTTTTAAAACTATATGACATACATTATGACATATAATTAAACATACATCACATGTATATTAAATAAAAATTGATGGACTGGGATAATAGGCCTTAAAATCGAAAAGAAAAACTAACTATTACAAAAAATATTGAGTCAACCGGTTCAAATAGACAAACTGGGTCTTAAACCACCCGGGCAAAGCCTCGTCACTTGATCGTGTAGCATCTCCTTCAGATCGTTGAGTAATGCCTATCGAGTATAAATGATCGTGTAGCATGGATCGCGTGCCTTAGGATTATGCGATGAGCATGAAGGCCAGATGATCGTGCAACACACATCAAGTAACGCATGCTATGCGATTGTGCAGACAACGACTATTCGATGAGCATGATTGTCTAAACGATCGAGAAGCAAGTGTCGAGTATCGTATACCAAGTGATCAAGTAGCTAGTGACTATGCAATGAGCATGCTAGCCTACATGATCATTTATCGCGTGCCATGCATCGAGTATCACATACTCAACGATCGTTTACCCCGAGCGTCTACGCGATCGACTAGCCAACGCAACACGATCGAGTAAACTCTTACTCGATCGCATAACATTAGCTATGCGATCGTTTAGCAAATACTACATGATCGAGTAGAACTTTTCTACATGATCGCATAGCCAAATCTAAACGATTGTTTAGCTTGGGTCACACGATGCGACCAACGATTCACCTTCTTCCTCGAAGTGAACAACAACTCCTTGCGTCTGAAGCTTCATCACGAACGACTCAAATAAACAAAAACTTGAATAAAGACTCGATAGCAAGTTAATTATGCCAAAAAACGTTAGGGCCCTTACAAATTAACTTATGAAAAAGTAAAGAAAGCTTTAAACAGAGGCAATCATCCCGAAAACATCCATCAACAACTCCACAAACACATCTAACACTTAAATGCATTGCATAAATCATCAAAGACTGTAAATGAAATTCAATACAACAATGGAATTTGAAAAATCAGAACAACTTGGCTCTGATACCAATTGAAGGAACTCTAAAACTAGAGGACCAGTGAACAAAAGCGGATCGTTCCAAACTCCATTGTGAAAGAACATAAATATTTACAATCAAACAGAAACGATTATGCATTATAGACTATATTACAACATGCTTCTTAAATAAATACAAGGGATCGATTGACAATACCTTTGAAGAACCCTTTCTTCACATATTTCCCTCAATCGTTCAGCAACTCAGCAAATAAGCACGAACGCAACGAGCAACTGGAAAATCCTCGATCACTAGCGAGTAAAACTCGATCCTCCATCCTCGAACATAACTCGACACCACCATAAGATTACCTTAGTATTCTCGTTGTGAGAATCCAAAAGTTGTGGGCTCTGTATGATTTTGAATAGAGGGATGGAGGAATGGAAGAGGAAAAATGATCCGAGTGATGAACAGAAGTATCGTGTAGAAGATAGTCTATCGCATAGACTCGACCCTCGATCATTTAGACTCTCTAAGGCTATCGTGTAGTAAAACTTCTTTTACTCGATAGATCATCTGATTACATGTTGCGCGTGGAATCAATGATGAAAAACTATTTTTCATCTTTATCCCACAATTGCCATAAACGGTCTAAAAACCACCCACTAAGGTTGTTATTAGAGAAAAAGAAAATTAATTATCTCATAATTAATAATTAATAAATAAATATAATAAATAATTTATCATACTATATTTATGATCTATAATTTTAATATTGCATCATATGCAACATATAAATCATAATTCTGTTTCTCTTTTATGACATTTAATATAAATCATATTTATATTAATTCCTCAAATAAAATAATAATGTATCAAATACATTAAAACAATTATATCATATATAATTGAATTAATTTAGTTATATCATATATAATCAAATTCCCTTTTGTTAATTTGAACATTTCAAACTAACCAAAAAATTGATTCTCAACTTGAATCTATTGAGCTACCAAGGGGACCTTATGACCTGTAGATTGAAGCTCAAACAGTACATGAATAACTGACTAAACTCTTTAATCACGATATCTACCATCCGTGACCGACAACTGCACTCTTCGCACTATAGATATATTTCTGTATCCATTGGATATAACCAGTCGACAATACGATGACCCTTCACAAATTGCTTGTAACTACAGTTGGACCAATTTACTGTTTTGCCCCTATAGTTACAACTAACTCCTTAAGTACCATTGATTCCTCTAATGAATAATAGATCATAGTCTCACTATGACTAAATCCTTTTCGAGCCAAGAGAAGGTGTGGCACCACATTGTTCAAGCCCTGGAATTAGCCCTTAAGGGAGTAATTTATCTACTTAACCCTGCTTCGGGGANCACTATGACTAAATCCCTCTCAGGCCAAGAGAAGGTGTGGCACCACATTGTTCAAGCCCTGGAATTAGCCCTTAAGGGAGTAATTTATCTACTTAACCCTGCTTCGGGGAAGAAGTGAATTCCATCTTGTGTAGTTGAGTTCCCAGCTTCTCAATAAGATGAATCCCCAAAATGGTGGGCTTGTTGAATCGACGATCTGGCCACTCTCACCATACAAATCAAATGACCGCCTTCATAGGCAGTTGTTCACAACTCACTCAGAATTAAGGTCATGTTACCCATGGTCATCCTAGTGAAATGAAAGTCTCAATTATGAATGACGTTATATAACGAGACTAAATATTTCATGATCCGGTCTTATACAAGCTCCTTTGTATAGAGTATCTCCGCTCGCATGTCTAATACACGAATGATCAGGATCGGATCATTTATAGTACTTTACAACATTTGTAACACCTATAAAGTGGGTCACACTCGTAGTGTCATTAGGATAAGGTATCCCTCCTTTATTCATATACTATAGATCATTGAGGTTAACATTTAAAGCATGATCCACTTGTGTGTCTCCACATACATGCTTAAGTTACAACGATAATCAGGGATCTTAGTTTATTGGTTTGTGGTTAATGCAACTAAAATATCTCACATTGCATAGACTGAAGTGTGTAAAATATCTCAAATTATAAATCACAAAATGTTTGTTCATACAAGTGTTTACAAACTACAGGACCCTACGAGATTTAAGGCATCAACCCTAACAACTGCATAGCAGATGTTAGGTTTAGTACATAACATTACATACATTAGGCTACAACAGCTGATGCATAAGGGATCCGTCTCATCTCCTCAACTTCTTTAAGTGTCTTAGAACAATGTTCTTTAGAAAAAGTAACTTCATGCCTAAAAGGGAGCAAACCTTTCTTGGAGTTTTGCATCGAATACTTGATAAGCATCTTGTCAATATATGATGCTTGAGACAACGTCAGTGATTTGTTCTTTCAATCCCTAAAGATCTGATGCCCAGAATAAACTGCATATCTTTCAAATCTTTCATTTGGAATTGTGCCGCTGGTGTTTTTTGTCAGTCAGTAAACCTACATCATTCCCAATGAGTAGGATATTGTATACGTATAATAGTAAGAAAGCTACTGACTCATCAACATTTTGACCAAAGCCATAAGATTTGATTATAATATCAAACCTTATATTCCAAGATCGAGAAGCTTGTTTCAATCCATAAATGAACCGATTAAAACTTGTAAACTTTTTGGTCTTGACCTTGGGTCACGAATCCTTCTGGTGCTGCATATAGATGGCATTTTCAAGGTTGTCATTCAAAAAGTCAGTCATGACATCCATTTTCCAAATCTCATAGTCATATTATGTGACAATAAACAGGAGTATCCGGGTAGACTTGAACATGACAACAAACGAGAAAGTCTCTTCATAATCAACTCCCTCAATCTAGGTATAACTCTTTCCATTTACAACCTATTGGTTTCACCCCATCATGTTGATCTACAAGATCTCACACTAAATTGAAGTAAATAGACTCTATTTCGAGATCCATAACTTTGATCCATTCATCTAAATCCTCCATTACTTTCTCATAAAACAATGGACCATAAACATCGTCGTCAAATATGACGGTTAGGGTTTTTGTTAAACCCATATAACAAATAGGCAAGTTCAAAACCGTCCCACTATGTCGAGGCTCCCTCAACAATTGAGGTGAATGTGACCTACTAGATGAACCAACATCGTTGAGGTAAATGTGATCTACTAGATGAACCAACATCAACAATCTTGTTGACGTACTTACTCTTCAACAACTCTTATTAAAAGTTTAGTAATTTCATTGGAAAGTTCATTCAATATTTTGTTGCATTGTTTGTGCTCCATAATGCGGTCTTCTTCTAAAAACGTAACATTTATCGACAAAAATACTTGAAACCAATTCCAAAGGTTTTTTTATTGGTCCTGTGACCTTTTACAATAATTTTTTTTAGTCATTTTAAGGCATGACTCACATAGTAGTAAAAAGCTTTCTTCTAAGTATTATTAATCCATTCTTAACCAACATCTAAATCCTATTGAGATTTATGTGACGTAATCTTATGTATCAAAATTAAACATTCTCCTTAAGAGAAATTACAATTCAGTATTTAAGAGATGTTGCTAACGACCTTAGCACATAAAAGTTATATTCGAGATATGCATAACAAATTTGTATACCATTATTTTAAATAGACACTTTATTTACATTCAAATTTAAAGAGTGGTTTTGTTCTAATAAGCATTTTACATATTTTCTAACAAAAGAAATAATTTATGTAAAAAAAGTAGTTCTCCCACTGCCTTAATCGAGACGACGTATTAAGTTCCAACACACATGGTCATCTCACCCGTCTCCAACTGCCACTAGAAATTAATTCCCCAAAATGAAGAACAAACATGATTAATAATGTTTGAATCTATTATCCATATTGAATCTCCTTCACCAACCAGATTTTCAACATGAGTAAAATCATATTTACCTTGTTAGCCTTCTTTTTTGTCAAATATTTGGGACAATTCCTCCCAATGTCTCTCTTGATTGCAATGGAAGCAAGTTCCCTTTGCAACCTTGGCGTTCCCCTGGTCTCTCTTTTTCTTCTTCCACTTTTTGGTGTCGAAAGAAGAAGATGCAGACTTAGTTCTAGAGGTCGAACCTCTATAGTACTTCTTAGAGGATGAAGCAACATTTGCCTCACCCATGTTTTTTTGTTCCTCAACTTTCATCAATGATTGATAACTATGCAAATCATTGAGCAATCTGATTAGGTTGTAATCAATCCTGTTCATAACAGCATTGATACGGAACTGGAGGAAACTTTCAGGTAAAGTTTTCAGGATGAACCTAACTTGACTGGCTTCATCAATGATAGACCCATTCATTTCCGTCACTTTAAAAGTGAGCCATCATATTCGGAACATGTTCACGAACGGAAGCCCCTCTTGCATACGAGCATGATGGATGTATTTGATAGCGTTGTGCCTAAGCTAAATGGACGGTTGTCTAGACATGTCACACCCCGTTCCAGATTTCTCCTCTAACCTAGAACAACGCGTGAAGATGTTAAATATCACTTCTCTCTGTGACATCGAACATCCCAACTCTTAACATATTCTATACCCAACCCAAGATCAAATCCAAACTTCCAAACCAATTTTCAAAAATAGTTTACATCCATTAACATAGTTTAAGAACTCAACTCAGTTTAAATCACTGCACTGTTTAAAAAGATTTCCAGATCAATAATAAAGATTATTTTTAATAAACCTCCCATGACATGAAACTCACAAGTTTTAACTATCCTTGAATACTCTCAGATATATGCACAAACAATACAACAAATGTCTAACAACAGTAGTGGCGTTTGACTGCTCAACGGGCACCGAGAACTTGATCGCTACCTGAGGGAAAAACATAAAACAATGAAAGCATGAGCTAAATCCCAATGAGTGGTAATTATTATGAACATAAGCTTTCTCCTTCTAAAACATCAAAGAAAAATATTAAAATCATTCTATAAATCATTGACAAAGTATAAAAGATTCGGTAACATCTCAACACGTGTTAGTAAAACGGCGACACAATCATATCTCATAGAAAACACATTATAAAAATATGAGGAAGCATTTTGCAAGTGCAACACCTTGGAACTGAACCATTTCAAAACTTGTCATACATCTTATGATTTTAATATTTGTTTTCCTACGTTTTACTACATTCACTAATTTATGGAAGAACCTCATAACTCCATTGTTAACCTACATAAACGTGTATTTCTTACAAGTCTCCTTTCGATACTAAGTGCAAGAATTCCCTAACTTTCCATTGAGCCAAAATAAGTATGACATATGATCCCACTTTCCAGTCTCCACTATTTGGTATAGATATAATGAAAACCCATCCAAAACAATTTTGGAAATAGAACCATGCATATGTATGTATATAAGCAATATATGTAAACATGTATTTCAAAGTTCCCAATAATCTTCAAGCATATATCATATATGCGTCTGTTCACTTATGATTCTCAAACCTAAGCCCAACAAAATTGAATCTTCTAATGCAAGAACAATTCAACTTCTACTGATCTTAACAAATCAAAATTTTATCCTTAAAGGTGCCATAAGGTATACTTCTTCCATAATTAATAACATTGGCCTTTCTAAGTCAAGTCTTACATATTGATCCCATTTCACAGCAGTCTTCGAGAACAAGATCTTTCATCGCAGAAAAATTGATGGGTCTATCCAACTTAAGTACCTACCATCCCCCGTCAATTATTTCCTATTCTAAGTGAAGCAAGCATCCAATATAAACCTTGCAAGCCAATGGCTTGGCATCGTTCAAAGCAACTCAACCATCATTAGCAAGATTGAAATCTAAGAAACTAAACGAGCAAAGGGGGAAGAAAAAGATGGTAAACTTCTTCACATCTCCCAAGCATTCTAAATGTCATGGGAATAATATTCTATCTCTGCCCTACTGATGAACTGACAATCACACAACAAAATAAAAAGGTTGAATAAATCTAAACAGAACAATTAATACGATAACTATTGGCCAGTCAACTTTCAGAGCACCAATGTCAAGAAGTACAGGATAGGATTCAAAGAAAGACATTGCAACTGCAGCTCTGCTGAGTGGAATAAAATGTTTTCAAGGAAAAGGAGAGGAAGGGGGAAGGGGGTAGCGACTGTGAGAAGCAATCTCAACATGATAAAAGCAAAAGTTAAATCGTGTGAAATCCTAAACCAGAACAAGTAAATTGTATAGAGCATGAGAGGCACTGCAAATGAAAGCGATCAAGATGGAACATATTTGTTCGACATAATTTAATCAACCCTCAACAACCAATCGCTGCAGCAGGCAAATACCAAAGATTTCAACAGCTATTTCATATCAGTAATAAGAAAAACAATTCAAGAAAAGTCATCTTCAGTAGAAAATTAATAAAAGGAAAACGAAAATTGAAGATAAAAACTCGACAAGATTAGTAAGTTCAAATGAAAAAGCAGACGAGAGACTAACTGCCCATGATTATAACAACAACACGGCTGCTAAAATTGATATGAGCTCAGAAAAATAACACGAAATTAACGGAAGAAAGCTTCGAAAATACCTGGAAACGTAGCCTCTCAAAACTCCGCTAGTGACGGTTAGGGCTGGGAGAGACGGGAAAGGAAAAAATGAATCGGCGGGAAGGGAAAGAGGATGTATTTATAGGGCCCTTGAGATATTGTGGGAAATTGGTTTCTTCTTCATTTTTTTTTCGTTGCTAAAAATAAAATATAGAAATACTCTGTAGTTTATTACAAAAGCTAAATTTAAAATATAATAATAATAATTAAAAAAAAACATAAACTTCCTATTTTCTGTAAAAAAACGCTCCTAATTTTTCAAAACACACTTTTAAATGGAATTTTTTAGCATTTTATTTCAAAAATACAAGTAAAATTTAGCTAAGATAAGTTACTTGGTCTCGTGAGCTACAATGAATTTGTATTTTGTGGTAGAGATCACCGACAAAATAATGAAAATAACACACCGACAAAATAATGAAAATAACACATGTGATATTTATCACAGACAGTCTAATTTTTAAGTTAGTTTTCAACCCAAGATCACAATAAATTGTTTAGAAAATAAGATAAACTTAGGTGATATAAAATTCTCATGCCCTATATATAGTATAGTTAAACATATTAGATGCAAAATTGAAAATTCAACGTCCTATTTAATATTTTTTTAAGATTAATATCGTTCGAACACCCAAACTTAAAATTTTATGTCTAAAGCTAAGTCATTTACCCTAAATAAAAACAAAAACCTGTGTGTCAATTTATTGTTTAAATATGTGCCAAATATTATCCTTTAATCTTTCGTATTTCCACTAAATTTTGGATAACCTTTTTGTGTCCATGTCAATTTGTGTCAATGTTACTCTTTAATCTTTTCAACTTTCTCCACAATATTGAATTTCATCTATTATATTTCTATTTAATATTTTTCTTATCAATTGGGCACAGTTTAATTGATTAAAACATACATTCTCGACTAATATATTATGGTTAAGATTTCCACTCTCATATCATGTAGAACTAATAAACCTTTTTAATATACTATACCATAGTTTCAACTTATCATTTTATATTATTTAATAATGCTATTAAATAGGTTTGGCGACTGGAAAGAGGCAATATATCATATCCGATGAAGACTATAACGAAACAAGATCGTCGAATCCAACGAACCTAATTTTATTCCAATCGTCCAAACGCTAAATATCCCTAAACATGTTAAAACTAACTTACTGAGAGGTCGAGCACAATATGACTTGCGTGTTTGACTACTCTTGAAAGTGGAGAACATGCATTCACAAGCTAGTTAAAGTCAAATAAGCTTGATTAATCACCTTGGCCTGAAAATCGAAGGTAGACCTTATTATGGCTAAAAATTTGACATGCTTAAAGTTAGACTAATGAGATCGAGGACAGAGTAATGTGATTTATACATAACTTTGCTTGAAAGTACTTCAGAAATCATCCTTCTAGGATCAAACATGGAAAAAACACATAAGGACAACTATAACATAGAGATTGTACTCCTAAATTAAGCTCCACCAGTTTGATTCATAACAATTGAAAATTATGGCTTGATTGGACCATGGGGGAGAGTAGTCATGAGCTTAAAGCCCAAAGCTCATATTGAGCATACCCCAAATGGGCAACACCATGCTGTCCCATGGGGTATTTTCGTCTTTGTGCATTTTCGGATTAATTAGTTTTTGGTGTCCATGGGTTATTTTCGTCTTTTGATAATAATAAATTATAATTGTGAAAGTCATTTTCCTATTTTCCTAATTTTAAAATCTATATTTGTTATTTTTCAAAATGAATCTTTAAAATGTATTACTTTTTTAGTTAGCTCTAAGAATACGGTAACTATAGATCAATATTCATATAAATACACCGTTATAATTTCGACCTAATTAACTTTCTCTTTCTCATATAAAAATTTAATTAAATTACTACACGATTTTTCTCAATTTCAGATTTGGATATCGGAGCATGTGTGTTTAAGCAATACACCGTTACATAGTGTAGTAATTTTTCTATATTGAATAATTCATACCATTACGTAGTATATACCAAAAAAACAACTTAAGATTTCAAATATATATATATATATATATTAAAATGTGTATATATTGGCTGCTGTAAGGGATCCTGTTTATTTCATCTTTTTAAGCAACACAGGAAACATATTTTTCTTAAATTTATTGGCAAGTACAAGATCAAATTGATGATGTTCAATTTCTTTCCTTGCTTATTATTTGAAATTTAGATGGCATATGGAGACATTCTTCAGACCCTGCAAAATAGTCAAGGAAAGAAGATATTAATTAAAAACATATCTACACAACAACAAATTGTATTTACAAAGTTTCAACATTTGTTTCGAATGATTTTTGTTTCTCTTTCTACTTCGACAAATGTGAAGCCGAGATTTGACACCTCAAAAAAAAAAACAAAAAAGTTGTCTCAAACGTTAAGTTATATTTATGTTGACATATTTAAAAGGAAAATGAGTTATAATATTAATTAAATTGAACCTTAATTAGTTAACCCTTCAAATAAGAGGGCTATTCATAGACAAGATAAGGGGAAATACCCTTTTGGTCTTTACGTTTTGATTTCTATTTGATCTCTACTTTCAAATGTTACACACAGTTTAGTCTTTCAATTTTGAGTTTGGTTTTAATTAAGTCAATGAAGGTGTTAAGACCCCCAACTTCAAGTGGGTGGAGTGAACTATTATAGCTCACTCTATGTTTAGGGTTCTAATTATAATAATACGTATTTTCAACTATTATAATATACAATTAATTAACTATAGTATTATTATTTCAAATCCCTCCAGACTGAAATAGTCTACACCCCGAATACAGACTATCATTACTCACATACTATAATAGTTTCAAAATGTTATAACATTTTACTCTTATGATTTGAGTTTTATTTCAATTTGATTTATATGTTTCAAGATTTTCATTAAGTACTCACTTTAGTGTCAATGTTTATTAATTAATTTAAAGTAATGATGAAGTAAAAATTTTAAATTAATTTTAATAGTGATGAAAAATGGTGAAATTTAATTAATTATAATTTTTTTAACTAGTATAAATTAATTAATAGACATTAACATTAAAGAAGAAAAGTTCATATTTAGTGAAAAAATCAATGTTAAAAGTGTAAATCTTAAAATTTAGAGATTAAATTGAAACCAAACTCAAAAGTACTTAAAGACTAAGACCCCGTTTGAAAACTATTTTATTTTTTGTTTTTGGTTTTTGTAAATTATGTCTATTTTCTCTCATTTCTTACAATGATTTTAATATTTCTTAAGTATAATGGTTGAATTCTTAACCAAATTCCAAAAACAAAAACAAATTTTCAAAAGCTATTTTTTTTAGTTTCCGAAATTTGGCTTGGTTTTTAAACTATTGGTAAAAAATAGATAACAAAAAAAAAAATTTAGAAGTAAAAATAGTATCTATAAGCTAAATTTTCGAAAAAAAAAACAAAAACAAAAAAATCAAATAGTTACCAAACTGGGTTTAAATGTGTACATTTTTTTAACTTAGGGATCAAATGAAAACTAAACCCAAAACCTAAAGACTAAAAATGCATCTTTTCTATAAAATAAACTGTCTAATTTTAGGGCCAATTGACCATATACTACAAACTTTTTCTATTTGTTAATTTTAATATGGAAGAGAAATCAAATCTCTAACTTGAAGGTGTATTAATAGTAATATTTTCTACTAATTAGGATGATTATGGAGAGTAGATACATCCCAATAAACTTAGGATATTATAAAAAAGAAAAAAAAAACCCTAAGATGATGTTCAACATATAAATATTAAATTGTTGTCTGTTGAGTTTACAATTTTAATTGAAAACATTCAAATTCTAATACGTACGTTTTCGGTTTTTTTTTTCAATAAAAAGGAAAAATAACAAGAAATAGAAAATTGGGGTTACCAAACAAACAAATCATTTAAATTTGTTTTTTGGAAAAAAAAAACAAGAAACAATAAATAGAAAAATTATGAGACAACCCAAAACATCGAATTAGAGTTTAGAGATTGGGATGAGAGGGGTTACTGAGTAAATTCAATGTTGATCTTTCCAGCATCAGGGTCGGCAATAATGGCGAAAGCTTCCTGAGAGAGATCAATGGTGGCCTGGCAACCAGGAGATGGGCAGCGATCAACCACTTTGACAGTGACAGAATTGCCTGTGCATGGCTGTGGAACTCCCAAGTTTGTTGGTCCAGTGCATGTCACACTATACATTCTTCCACAAACCTCTCCATTATTATATATTCCATCGCTTGCTGCTGCTATCATTGTCCCTTCATCGTCGAACCCAAAGCATGCAGACGCTACAATAATACGTTTCCAATATATTATGATGAGGAGAATTACATTTAAGTTTAATATTTGTTTAGTTGTGAATTTAGATTAATTAGTATTTTAGAATTAATTTGTTAATTAATCTATTTTTTTATAAGGCCATAAATAGCCAAATTAGAGTTGTAAGAAGAAGCTTTTTTGATCATCCATTTTAACATAGAACTTGTGTTCTTGACAAAATTCTCTCTTTAGGATGGATTTTCCTTACTTGGCCATGGACTTGATCTAAATATCTTTTATGCTGCATCATGTTATCACACACTTATATGAACCAATGAATATGTTTTGATTGTTCTCCATTATTTGCCCTTCCACACATTGGCGAATCTATATATATATATTGGGGGCACAATTCAAATGAGATTGTTTTCAAATGTAGTAAATGAGTCAACTTATTTATAAATATAACAAAATGTCACTTAGATTATGATATTTTGTTATATTTATAAATATCTTCAATAGTTTTTCTATTTAAAACAATTACCCATTCAAATAAGGTTAAATAACAATAACATGTTTAAGTTCTTTAAATTTTAGATTTGTATCGATATAATCCCTAAACTTTAAAATGTGTATAATAAGTTCATAATTAAACTTTCAATAAGACATTCATAATCTGTATGCAATAGAGACGTTCAAAACTTTAGAAAATCAAGGTCCGATTTGGTAAATCATTTAGTTTTTTGTTTATAATTTTTGAAAATTAAGTCTATACACACCATTTAGTTTTTTGTTTATAAATGTTTTCAAAAGCCAATACAAAAAATTTTAAAAACTGAAAAAAATAATTTAAAAAATATGTTTTTGTTTTTAGGATTTGACTAATAATTCAACTATTGTATTTAAAAAAGATGCACATCCTTATAAGAAAATGAGATGAAATAAGCTTAATTTTCAAAAAAAAAAACAACAAAATAGTTACTAAATGAGACTTAAATGTTCTATTATACATAAAATTTAAACTTGATATTTAAAATTTTTTCATAATATTTGATATCTATTAGATATAATAATGTTGGATTTTATGTCTTAAAACTCGTGGTTTGTAAACAATAAAACATTTTCTACATTTAATAAAATTGTTATTGATTTAAGTGATTTCTAATCTTAAATTCAATAAACTAAAGACCTTTGGCTATATCATGAATACTTGAACTTTGTGTAGAGACATAAAAATATATCAAGTTCAAGTAAGTAGCTAAAAATGGTCTATAGTATAGAGATAAGATTGGGTATCTTATCTTGGAAACACTATTGGATATGACCTACTCTGTATTTTAATACAAACGATGTGATCTTAAATCGTTCATATGGAGATGTGTAAGCGGGGATGTCTTATGCAATGAGTTTGCATAAGACCGGACCTCGAAATAGTCTCTTTTACTTTATAACGACGTTTACTGTTAAGACTGACTATTTTAATACGATGACCTAGGAAACTCAATCTAAATCCTGAATTAACTATGAACTCCTGTCTATTCGGGATTATCTTTAGATCTGCATGGGTGAGAGTGGTCTAAATTCGGCGATCAATAAACCCCCCATTTTAGTGGTAAGACTGGGTAGATAGTTGGGAACATAAGGTGTGAGATGAAATTCACTCATAGTAGAAGGGTTGTTCCCAAAGGTTGTTCCCTTAAGTGTTGACTCCGGGTCTTGAGCAAGAGGTCCCACCCTCTTAGATGGACTCAGTTTTGGTAGTTAGATCACAAACCAGTTGTTTATTAGAGGATTAGCGGAACTTAAGGAACAAAAAGTAATTATAGGGGTAAAACGATAATTTTGACCCAGTTGTGATTACGAACTACCTGTGAAGGATCGACTTATTGATTAGGGTTATATCAAGTGGGCAGAAATATATCTATAGTAAGGAGAGCGCAGCTACTGGCCTTTAGTGGAGTGTCCGGTAATTAACGATTGTTGATTAACTAGGTTAAAGAGTTTAGCCAATTAAACTCAGACCGTTGGAGCTCACGATTTATAGGTCCATTAAGTTCCCTACTAACTCATATCGGGTTAATCCTTAGAGTAGTGTGATGAGCGAATTTGAAATAGTCAAATTCAATTAAAGGAATTAAGGTTGAGTTATATATAATATACTTAAACCAAAAGTCATTTAATTATGAATTAAACAATAAAGGAGCATTCGAAATATTTAAATTCGATTTAATTTTTTTTTTAGAGAAGTCGGGATTAAGTGTGAAAATATTAATATTTGATATTAAATGAATTAAAATGTTTAATTAATTTTTAATTGATTAAAATGTTTAATTAATTATTATTTAATTAAAAGGTTTAATTAATTATTATTTAATTAAAAGGTTTAATTAAATATTTAAAATTAATTAACATGTTGAATTAATTATTATTTGGTTAAAATGTTTAAATTAAATATTATTTAATTAAATATTTAAATTATTTTAAATAAAATTAATTTAAAAAATTGAATTTAAAAAATCTACTTTTATGGTTAGTTGATTTGGTTGGAGTTTTAACTAACCTCTTAACTTAAACATTCCTTAAACACATACTTTAACACATAATATTGTTAATCCTATCATTCTTAGTTTCTTCTATAAATAGAAGAAAAGAAGATGAAATTTGAGAGAGATTTATGATGGTGTCCTCTCTCAAACACCCAAACTCCAAAATTTATCAAAATTCATCATAAATTTGGATCCCACAATCCGTTCAAAAGCCATAGAATAGCCAGAAAGATTCTTGCGGTGGTCCACGATGTGTTCGTGATCAAAATCATCAAGTGAATAGGGAGAATTTTGAGCTACAAAGGTTGTTCTTCAAACCTAATTTTTTTTATGAATTAACATGCTTAATCCATGAAACTAGTGCAATTAAGGTTTTTTTTTTTTTTTTTTTTTTTTTTTTTTTTTTTTTTTTCCAAATTGCTTTCGCTATTTTGTTCATAACCCTTTCAAATAATAAAACTTTCATGTGTTTAATTAAAAATAAAATAAAATTTTCTCTAATATAACAATCAATTTTTTTAAACAGTATATATATCAAACGTACTAGATACAAACTTGAAAACTGTCTTTTAAGACATTGGTGAAAAGTGGTTATGAAAAAAAAATATTGGAAGAATTTCAAAATTCAAGATTTTAAAATGCAGAAAGCCTTTTAGAAATTAGAGTGTATAATTAAAATAGATCCTTAATTACAAAATATTGTTATGAAATTGATAATCAAAGATAAATAGAAAGGGTAAACCGTAGAGAATTGACACAAAGATTTACGTAGTTTATTAACAATGTGTTAGCTACGTTTATCGGTAGAAGGAGAAAACAATTTCATTATTAGAGAGTACTTGTCGGACTACGTCTTCGATCATTTAAACCCTATTCTTGGTCATTTGAAGTATCAGATAATAATTCAAAACATTCCAATAAATATGATAAGAATATATCAAACTATTTGGATAGATCAAGAAAAAGAGAGAATAATAATTTATGTACTCACGAACATAAGGGGGCGTATAAAAAGTTGCAGTGCCTGTTTCTGCATGAACATAAGAAAGTGTCAGCACCAAACTCACCACTACTACCATAAACTTCATCATTTTGATTTATATTTCACTTGTAAAGTATAGTGTAAAACTCTTTTTGCTTATGAATCCTTAGAAACCAAATATGATCAGTTCCTCAATTTATAGGGATAATCTAAGGCTGAGACCAAAATTTTCAACACATATTGGCAGTTCTAACACGCTATGTTAGTGAGAAATTTAAATTAATGTCTTTCAAATTAGCACGTAATTAGTGCAATAATTGGATTCAAGAAAAGTAAAATGTCATTAGTTGAAAAATTCAACATTAAAATTAGCTCACGTCAAGGTCTTTGGTCAGCTCCAAATTTTCAACCAATAAAGTTTAAGACAATCAACTCAACGAATTCTCTCATAATGCACGTCAATCTCGTAACTTTACCTTTAATTTCACGTTAAAAAAGTCTTATGCTATGGGAGATTTCATCATTCATTTACGTAATATTTATGATCTTCTTAATTCTTAATTTAGGTGGGATTTTTAGTCGTACTCAGTCATGGTTGGATTTGATACACTATAATGCTCTACCTGATTATATCATTTAGATTTTAAAAAATTATACTTGTTTTCTCATAATTTTTTAATCATGGTTTTGATTGTCTTGACATTTGAATTTCAACCAAATATTTCTAAAAAAAAGAAAACAGAATGTCATAAACAAGATTTTTTTTAAGTAACATTATGTGAGGTAGTGAGATTTGAAATAAAAATAAATATTTATATCAATTAGCTATGCTCTTATTGGTAACCGAGCCTAAATATCATAGCATTGTGTTTTAATTAATTTTTGTAATGTTTCTTCAACTATACATCTGGGAGTTTTTTTTTAGCTGTTTTCAAATATAAAAAAAATGTCACTGTCTAGCTATGAGTCATAGAAGTCTATCACGGTCTATCATTGATGGACAATTATATTTTATTATATTTGAAAATATTTTCAACCGTTTTTATCATTTAAAATAATTACCTTTTTCGAATAATTTTATTTGCTATCTCGGTGGCGCGTAAAATAAGTTTAGAACTTATATTTACAGAGTTTTTTTTTTTTTTATCATCAGTTATCAATGTAAATCAGTAAAATTGTTAAAATGAGGTAGAATTTATTGTAGTTAATTATATAAACTGTTATTGAGTTGAATGAGTTCCCCTTTGCTCCTTCTAGCGAAGTTTTCATGGTTTTTGCAAACAGTGACAATTTAATAAATTAATTCAATCCGAACATATATACCAAGAAGATAAAATACCTATAAAAAAAATACAAGGTAGAAGTAAAACACAAATGTTTACAAAAAAATATTAATAAAATCCAAATATTTATAATTATAATAAAGTAAAAGTCGTTTACGTATAATATCTGATTATGAAGTCTTAGCTCCTAAATCAAATATGATGCTTCTGCTAGAGATGTTGGGCCATGTAAGTATATGCTCAATCAACTGGTAGGAGGTTAAATCTTCAAACTTTTAAGAAGAGTGGGCTTAGATGATAATATTTTGAGCCCAAAATTTGTGTTATATAAATACATAAATAATTTATCACCAAAAGATTAGATGTCTGTTTTACCTGTGTGAAAACGTCATTTTAGATCTTATGACATTTTTTTCTCACTCCCCCCTCAATTTAGGTAGACTGTTGTGTAATGATAACTCAATTTTGTTAAATATAAATCCCTAACATTAGGACCTAACAGGGCCTAATTTAATTCTTAGACGGCTGTATCATGTTTTGGTGAATGATATGGGGAATTCTACTTTTCCTGTACGGGGGGTGTATGTGTTTCTCTCCCTTAGTAAGTTTGCAAAAGAATCTCCAAGCCATGAAGCCTGTTTTAAGGGAAAAGTTTGGGTATCATATTAGTGTGATTAGCAAACAAGTGGGTGAAGCCAAGTAGAGAATGGAGGTGATGCATGTCGAGTTGATTCTCATTCTAGGAGGCAAATTCAGTTGTTTTGGGCTTGAACTCATCAGAAGGAGGCTTCTCTACGTCATAAGTCGTGTGTGCAGTGGTTATCTTTAGAGGATAAGAATCCAGCCTTCTTTCATCGGGTGGTTAAAGGCCAGGTGGTTAGGAAGGATATCTCTTTGGTGTTTGATAGCATGGGTCAGAGGGTTTCTTCTAATGCTGCTATTTCTACCACTATCATCAATTATTTTACCAGTTTGTTAGCCTCTCAACCTTCTTTGTATAGAGACTTCACTGATGAGGTTTCAAATATTGTAAAATTCTCTTGGTCTGAGGGTTGTAGTGAGGCACTTTGTCATGAGGTGACTCCGGATGAGGTTCATTGGTGTTATTTTCTTTGGGGAGTGGGAAAGCAACTGAGCTTGATAGTTACTCTATGGCTGTCTTTAAATCTGCTTGGAGTGTCATAGGCTAGGACTTTTGTGATGTTTTCCTGCATTTCTTTGACACTTACTACCTCCTCCATCCCTCCAAGTGTGATGCGACCTCTATCACTTTGGTGCCCAAATGGCTTAACCTAGGAGGCCTTGGAGATTTCAGATCTATTTCCTGTTTCAATGTACTTTATAATTGTATTTAGAAGATTCTTGCAAAATGGCTTTCTATGTGGTTCCCCTACTTTATTAGCCCTAACCAGTTGGCCTTTATGAAAGTTCATAGTATTGTGGATAACATTTTGCTGCGTCAGGAATTGGTGGGAGACTTATAAGAATGCTAGTAAGGATTGGTGTGTTCTGAAGGTTGATCTTTAGAAGGTTTATGACTCGATTCAGTGGGATTTCCTGTTTGGTACTATGCTCGCCATTAGCACTCATTGTAAATTTGTAGTTGGATTCGAGCATGTATTATGTCTCCTATATATTCTATTTCTGCGAATGGTTTGTTTGAGGGATATTTTTCTGGGTGGAGAAGCCTTTGGCAAGGGGACCTTCTTTCATAGTACCTCTTTGTAATTGTCATGGAAGTGTTGGTCTCGTTTATTGAATTTTCTCGCCCCTGCTTTTCAGTTTCATCATTGTTGTGATCAAATTCACCCCACTCACCTTTTTTTGCTGATGATTTAATAATCTTTAGTGCTGGGGATCTTGGCTCTTTAGTTTTTGTGAAGTCTGCTTTGCCCTTGTAGTTACATCTAACTCCTTTAAGTACTACTAATTTCTCTAATGAACAATAAGTCATAGTTCAACTATGACCAAATCCTTATCGAGCCAAGAGAGGGTGTGGCTACATTGTTCAAGCCCCATAATCAACCTTTAAAGGAGCAATTTATCTACTTACCCTGACATTAAGGAATAGTGAATTCTGTCTTGTGTAACTGTGTTCCCAACTCCCCAATCAGACGAATCCCCAAAATAGAAGGCATATTGAGTTGACAATCTAGCCATTCTTACCCATACTAATCAAATGACCGCCTTTATGAGTAGGAGTTTATAACCCACTCAAGATTCAGGTCATGTCATTTATGGTCATCTTGGTGAAATGTAAGTCTTTATTATTAACTGTGTAATATAATGAGATTAACCATTTTGTGGTTCGATCTTATACAAACTCTTTTTATAGGATACCCCCACTCACATGTCTCAACATGAATGATCATGATCAGATCATTTATAGCACTTTACAATACTTGTAACATCTACAAAGCATGTCGTATTCGTAGTGTCACAGGATAAGGTACCTAGCCTTATCCATCTACTACAGATCATTTAGATTATTTTTTAAACAAGATCCACTTATATGTCTCTATATACTTGTTTAAATTACATAAAATAACCTAGAATCTTAGTTTATTGGATTGAGTGTATGCTCATAAAATAACAATTATTTTATTGATAACAATTTGTTTATACAATGTTTACAAACTACGAGAATAAAAGAGATTTAGGACACTAATCCAACAAGTCTTTCGTCTATTGATTGTTTGCTTTTGTTGGAAAAAGTCACTTCCTAAATAAAAAAGTCATTGTCTTATGTTGGTCAGTTAATAGCTTATTCAGTCTGTCATCTAGAGCTCTCAAGTTTATTAGGCCTGTGTGTTTATTTTGCCTCTAAAGTTACTTAGGACTTTGATTGGTTGCATTGCTCTTTTATATAGAAAGGTAAAGTGAGTAGTGATAGTAGAGCTTGAAGGAACCCTATTAAAGGTCCTTGAGTGAAAGTGGAGATCGGACCAAAATCCCAAAAATCTACAAAATAAAAGTTTTTACAGAGAAGAACAGAAAATATGCATTTAATTTAGAAAAATATAGCATGCTCGAAATGAAATATAAGAAAAATAAAATAGGTTAGAAAACCTTTACCTTTAAAGAATAATTCTTCAATTGAATCATTCGAATCGATGAACACAACCACGATGGCTACCTTTGTATTCTCTGGATGAGAACCCAGGGGTTTGTAGACTTTGATTATTTTGGAAGATAAGGTTTTTTTTCTTTTAAGAAGAGTAGAGAATTTTAGAGAAGGAGATCAAGAGCCTGGAAAAACACATAGGAAAAAGCTTAAGAACCCTTCTGTAAGTTTTTCTGGATGATGAAGGAAGAAGATGAAAACTAGTAAACTACAGGCCCCTTCTTCCCATGTAATAGAAAGAAAAATAGGGAAGGGAGTTACAACTCCCTCCCTAAAAATTATTATTATTATTATTATTATTTTAAAATAATAATAATAATAAATAAAATTAATTTAATAAAAAATTTAATATATAATATATAATATATATATATATATAACAACTACTTTATCATATAATATATATTAAATCATTGTTATATAGAATATAACATATAACCTATAGTTTGATATTTGTCTAATACGATATAAACTATAGTTTAATTCTCTCAACCACGATATTTTATATAAATCTCATTTATATTAAATTTAATTATATGAATCCAATTCACATAATTAATATTTGAATCATATTCAAATATCAATTTCCTCTCAAATAAATTTTATATTATAATATATCAAATACATTATAGTAATTATATCATATATAATTAAATTAACTTAATTATATCACATATAATTCATTTTCTCAATTAATTTGAACAATTCAAATTAATCAAAAAACTGAATCTCGTTAATTTCCGTTGAGAGGGGACCTCATGGACCTATAGCTTGAAGTTCCAACAATACGTGAATAATTAATTAAACTCTTTAATTAAATTATTCACCATCCGTTAATTGTCGGGCACTCCACTAAAGACTAACAGCTGCACTTCGCACTACAAATATATTTCTGTGTCTATTGGATATAACCAGAACAGTATGGTGATCCTTCATAAATTGCTCGTAAGTACAACTGGACAAAAATTACCATTTTGCTCCTATAGTTAAATCTAATTCCTTAAGTACCACTGATCCCTCTAATGAACAATAAGTCATAGACCAACTATGACCAAATTCCTTCCCGATGTTGGGGAAGAAGTGAATTTCTTCTTATGTAGTTGTGTTCCCAGCTCCCCAATCAGACGAGTCCCCAAAATGGTAGGCTTGTTGAGTCAACAATCTGGTCACTCTCACCCATACAAATCAAAGGCGGGCCACACAGGTCTGTTACCAGGTTAAGGTATTTAGCCTTATCCATCTACTATAGACCATTTAAGATATCACTTAAACATGATCCACCCGTATGTCTCTACATACATGTTTAAGCTACAAGATACCTTGGATCTTAGTTTATTAGTTTGTGGTTAATGCAACAAAATTGAAATAAAACATCATATATTTTATTAAATAAATAAGATGTTTGTACATTACAATTACAAACTATAGGACCTTACGAGATTTAGGGCATCAACTCCAACAGAGCTAAGGTTGCCTAGGGGGATATTTGTGTTCTTGTAGTGAGGGTGGTCTTAGAATCCACCATATTCCTTCTTGGAATATGGCTGTTGTGATGAAGTTATTATGGCTTATTCTTAACCATTCTGAGTCCTTGTGGTTGCTTAGGGGAAGGCATATTGTTTAAAGGGGCGGAGTATTGGGGTTATTGGGGATTCTAAATCTTCTTCTTGGTGCTTGAAATCTATCCTTCGAGTCATGATAGCTTGAAATCCAGGGTTTGAAATTCTATTGGTAACAATTGTCATTGTTCTGTCGGGTATGACCCTTTGTTAGAAGAGGTCTCATTCTTCAATAATTTAGTATTGTGGTTATCTTGTATGCTAATAGTTCCCTTCATGTAAAGGTGTGTGATTTCTTGAGTCTTGATGAGACTTGGGTCTGGCCTACTCTAGAGAGTTGGTGGACCTGTCTCCACAGGTTCATTTGATTAAGTTGTGGTTAATCGGGAGGATACTGTTTTTGTCTCCCTTGTTATTCTAGTGTGTTTTCGATTGTTAGTGTCTATGATTTTTTATGCCCTAGACATCCTGTGGTACCTTTAGCCAGTCTTATTCAGTTTGGTGGGAATATTCCCAAGCACTCATTAATTTCTTGGCTTCTTATTCGGAATCGTTGCAGACTCGTGATTATGTTTGTCTTTGGTGTTTTGATACCCCTAGCGTTTGTGTTTTGTGTCAAAGTGGTCTTAAGTCAACGAAACATTTATTTTTTTACTATCCATTTAGTAAGTGTATTTGGGGTAATATACTTTTGTGGGGTTGGTGTGCTCTAGGATTTTGTATTGGGAGACTAAGTTTACTTGGATTTGTTGTTTTAGCTTTGGTAACCAGTTGAGACATAAGGTTTGGAGAGTTGTTTGGTGTATTGTAATTTACCATATTTAGCGTGAGCGTAATTTGTGATCCATGGTGTCATTATGCGTCCAACCCAAGTAATTAGTTTGATTGTGCGTTATGAGATCTTTATTTATTGTTTTAAGTGGTCTGACACTTCTCTGGTGAGGACTCATGGATATTCTTCATCTTGGGACATTTTCTCTTGAGTTGGTTTGCTCATCTTTTATGTTTTGTTGCTTGTTTGGTTTATTTTGTTTCTTTTGGTCTTGGTCTATTTGTGTCTTGCCCTCAAGCTGTGAGGTTCCTCTTTTTTTTTTTTTTTTTTTTTTTTTTTTTTTTTTATCTATATACTACCTTTGAAAAAAAAACTTTGATCCATCAATTATGTGTCTCATTAATAATTCAAATGTAATAAGTTTCAAGTACACTTCCCAATTAGAGATATATTAAAAAAAAAAATTCAACTTCAGTCTTAATTTTTACAAATCAATAATAAATTAAAATTGAGAGAGAAGTAAACATAATGTTCAAATATAACATATAACCTATAGTTTAATATTGTATCAATATAACCTACAGTTTTCATTCTCTCATTAATGCATCGTATTTAATATAAATCTCATTTATACTAAATTTAATTATATGAATCCAACTCACATAATTAATATTTGAATCATATTCAAATATTTATTTCCTATCAAATAAACTTTATATTATAATGTATCAAATACATTATAGTAATTATATCATATATAATTAAATTAAATTATATCACATATAATTAATTCCATTAAATTAAATTATATCACATATAATTAATTCCCTCAATTAATTTGAACAATTCAAATTAATCCAAAATTGATTCTCATGGACATGTGGCTTGAAGCTTCAATGGTAATTGAATAATTAATTAAACTTCTTTAATTAAATTATTCAACATCCATTAACTGTCGAATACTTCACTAAAGATCGACACTGAACTCTTCACACTACATATATATTTTTATGTCCAATGGATATAACCAATCAACAGTGTAATGACCCTTCACAAATTACTCATAAGTACAACTAAGCCAAAATTACCGTTTTGTCCCTATAGTTACATCTAACTTCTTAAGTACCACTGATCCATCTAATGCACAATAAGTCATAGTCCAACTATGATCAAACCTCTCTCATGTCAGGAGAGAGTGTGACGGCACATTGTTCAAGCCCAAGAATCAGCCATTAAGGGAGCAATTTATCTACTTACCTTGACGTCAAGAAATGAGTGAATTTCTTTTTGTGTAGCTGTGTTCCTAGCTCCCCAATTAGACGAATCCCCAAAATGGTAGGTTTTCGAGTCAACGATTTGGCCACTCTCATCCATACAAATCAAAGGACCTGATAGAAAAATAGGCATGTGCAGCGGAAATGAGGAACAATTTTACTCTAATTGCATAAATTAAACATACAACCATAAATAAATTAATTAGGATTTTTTAGAAACATTACCTTTGAAGCTCCCAAAACTCTCCTATCTCCGCTCGAACACGAACCGGACAACCACTAGAGCTGACCTACTATCCTCTGGACTCAGAACCGGGTTGTGGGACCCGATGGATGAAGAACCCGAGAGAGAATGAAAGAGATGGAAATAGAAGAATGAATTTTGGGTTGGGTTTTGGATTTTTTTTTCAGCCCAATTTTTAAAAACTAATTTTTGCAAAATATCAAAAAGTTTTTAATCCAAATTCAAAAGCCCATATTTATAGAAAAGACCATGCAAAATTGCATGAAACAACTTCATAAAAACCCAACACCTAGAATCCATTATCTAAGTGGGCTTAATATCTCCACTATAAGCCAACACCTAGCCCACTATTTTGTTAGTGGAATTATCCAACAAAAGTTTGGATTTTTCTATTAACTTTAGTCAAAGGGCAAAATAGTCATTTGGCCAAAGTCAAACTTTGACCGAAAAGTCAACATTTTGACTTTTTATGATTTTTTCCATGTTGACTAATTTTGACATCCCAAGCATGAATTCGCATTCATTTTATCAAAATTCAAATCACATTTGAATATAAGGTCGGTTAAAGTTTGACTTTTCAAAGTCAAAAGTCAACTATTTGACTTTTTACATCTTTGACAATTTCCATTATTTTCGAGCTTCCGAATATGAACGTATTCATATTCTTGATATATAAATCACATTTAAATTGTATCTCTAAACTAAAAAACCGACCACTATATCACATATACTTGTCGGTTTCTCGCTCGTCACCTAATTCAAACAATTGGAATTATTCTATCATACTGTTCTATGTTTATTCCATATGAGCTAGTAGGGGAACCTAATGAACCTATAGATCATGGGCTCCAACGATCCAAGATTAGCTGGCTAAACTCTTTAGATAGAGCTAATTAACATTCGTTAACTCACGGGTCATTCCACTATAGTCCCATAGTTGCACTCCCCTCACTATAGATATATTTGTGTCCATATGATATAACCATGATTAGTAAGTTAATCCTTCACAGGTTGTTCGTAATCTCGGCTGGGTCATAAAAACCGTTTTACCCCCCAGACTACATCTTATTCCTTAA
>NC_052349.1:92808486-92813599 GCF_009727055.1 Benincasa hispida | reverse complement strand
GAGGGTTTTTGTAAAAGGATCAGCAATGTTTTGCTCAGAAGGTATCTGGGTCACTACAACATCACCACGGTGTACGATTTCCCGGATAAGGTGGTACTTGCGTTCGATGTTCTTTCCCCGTTTATGGCTTCGAGGTTCTTTTGAATTTGCAACTGCACCGCTGTTGTCACAATACAAGGTGATGGGTAGATGCATATTTGGAACAACTTCCAAATCTGTCAAGAATTTCCTTATCCATACTACTTCTTTTACTGATTCGCAAGCAGCTACGTATTCAGCTTCCATTGTGGAGTCAGCTATACAGGTCTGTTTTACGCTTCTTCATACTACTGCTCCTCTGTTAAGAGTGAACACTGATCCAGATGTAGACTTCCTAGCATCTTTATCAGTTTGGAAATCAAAGTCAGTGTATCCAGTAAGGATCAGATCCTTAGCACTATACACGAGCATGTAGTCCCTAGTTCTCCTGAGATACTTTAAGATGTTCTTAATGGCAGTCCAATGATCAAGTCCAGTATTAGACTGGTACCTACTGACGATCCCTACTGAGTAGCATATGTCAGGTCTAGTACATAACATTGCATACATCAGGCTTCCAATAGCGGAAGCATGGGGAATATTTCTCATATCCTTAACTTCTTGAGGTGTCTAAGGGCATTGTTCATTTGATAGATGAATTCCATGTCTGAAAGACAACAAACCCTTTTTGGAATTCTGCATTTTATATCTAGACAACATTTTGTCTATATAAGATTCTTGAGACATGGCTAGCAAATCTTTCATTTGGAATTATGTATCTAGCCATTGCTTGACGTCACTAAGATATCCTACATCATTCCCAATGAGTAGAATATCATCGACATATAAAACCAAGAACACTACAACAGAATTAACGATCTTTTTGTAAACACAAGGCTCGTCCACATTCTATTCAAAGCCATAAGATTTGATTGCAGTATCAAACCTTATATTCCAGGATCTAGAATCTTGTTTTAATCCATAAATGGATTTCTCAAGCTTACAAACCTTTTGTTCTTGACCCTGAACTATAAACCCCTCTAGTTGAACCATATAGATACCCTCTTCAAGATTGCCATTCAAAAAAGTTGTCTTGACATCCATTTACCAAATTTCATAGTCATAAAAGGTGGCAATGGATAAGAGTATTCTAATCGACTTAAGCATGGCAACGGGAGAGAAAGTTTCTTCATAGTCCATTCCCTCTCTCTGGGTATAACCCTTTGCCACAAGTCGAGCCTTAAAAGTTTGTACTTTACCGGCTTGGTCTCGTTTTCTCTTGTAGATCCACTTACAACTAATTGGTTTTACATCATTTGGTTGATCTACAAGTTTCCAGACAGAATTGAAGTACATAGACTTCATTTTGAGGTCCATGGCTTTGACCCATTGATCACGATCCATATCTTTCATCGTCTGTTTATAGGTCGATGGATCCTCTATACCATCATCAGGTATGACGACTTGTGTTTCTGTTAAACCCCAAGTAATGATTAGGCTGATGAACAACCCTCCCACTACATCGAGGCATTCTCAACTCTTGAGAAGGATGTGACTGACCAAATGTACTAGTTTTATTTACTACTTTAGTAGATGAACTAGCTCTATCTATAGCATCTTTTGAAATTTCTTTCAACACTATTTTACTGTGTAGTTGATGATTTCTAATGTGGTATTCCTCTAAGAATGTGGCATTTATTGATACAAATACCTTATTTTCTTGAGGATGATAAAACAGACCACCCCTTGTTTCCTTTGGATAACTTACAAATAGGGATAACTTTGACCGATGTTCCAATTTCTTGGGATTTTGTACCAACACATGTCCTGGCCAACCCCAAATTCTAAAGTGATGTAAATTACTTTTACGCCCTTTCCATAGCTCATAAGGTGTTTCTGAAACACGTTTAGAAGGAACGTTGTTCAAAATATGGACAGCAGATTCAAGTGCATATCCCCAAAAGGAATCAGGCAATTGATCATAGCTCATCATAGAGCGAACCATATCTAATAAGGTTCAGTTTCTTCTTTTTGATACATCGTTCTACTGAGGCATACTAGGTGTAGAGAGTTATGACTGGATCCCGTTTTCTATCAAATAGTCTTGGAATCATATGTTCATATACTCTCCACCTCGATCTGATCGAAGTATCTTTATTGTTTTACCTAATTCATTCTCAACTTCAGTCTTATATTCTTTGAACTTTTGAAGAGAATCAGACTTGTGATGAAGCAGATAGACATGACCATACCTTGAATAATCATCAATAAAACGGTTAAAATATTCATACCCACCTTGAGCCTTGACATTCATTGGTCCATAAAGGTCCGAATGTACAAGCTCTAAGGGTACTTCGCCTCTGAGACCTTTTCCTGAAAAAGATCTCTTGGTCCTCTTTCCTTCAAGACATGATTCACATGGAGGTAAAGAGTTATCTTCTAACTGACTTAAAAGTCCATTCTTGACCAATCTCTCAATCCTATTGAGATTTATGTAACCAAGTCTTAGGTGCCATAGATAGGCGTTGGAAGAAACCTTTTGTTTTTTTATTCTGAGTTTCTAATGTTCTAAAAATTTCAGTATTTAAAACAAAATTTGTTCTAGTTGGTCTTAACTTATATAAGTTGTCTTCAAGTGTCGCAGAACAAATTTGAATACCTTTACAAAAAATGAACGCTTCATTTATATTAAAAGATATTGTATATAATTGTTCTATAATACAAGCGATAGATATCAAATTCCACTTCATAAGAGGTGCATACAAAACATTTTTAAGTACTAGATATCTATCTTCAAAAAATAATTTCAGATCTCCCACTGCTTCAGCTAAGACAACCACTCATGTTCCAACTTTGAGGGTTATCTCACCTTCTTCAAGCTTTTTCCAAGAACTAGTTTCCTGAAACGAGAAACAAATATGATTAGTAGCTTCTGAATCTAGTATCCAGGTTGAAGTATCATATTCCACTAAACATGTTTCAATGACCAGTAAATCATATTTACCTTGTGCTGTTTTCTCAACTTTCTTCTCTGTAAGGTACTTCGGGCAATTTCTCTTCCAATGCCCGTTTTGGTTACAGTAGAAACATTTTCCTTTATCTATATCCTTCTTTCCATTTCTTATCTTGGGAGCCTGCCCTTTTTCCTTCTTTTTCATTTGAGCTTTAGAGGGTCCAGCTTTATTTTTAGAGGACGATCCTCTTATAAATTTTTTCTTAGTGGTAGCAACATTTTCTTCCACTTCCTTCCCCTTACCTAAAGTAAGGTTTTGAAATCACTGGAGCTCGTTAAGAAGGGTAGTGAGGTTAAATTCTATCTTATTTAAAGAGCATTTGTCTCAAAAGGTATAAAACTCTTCGAAGGAGATTGTAAGATAAAGCTAACCTAATTAGCCTCATCAATGGGTCCGCCATTTACTTCAACGATATTAAAGTACATCAGCATGTCCAGGACATGTTCTCTAACAGAGGTCCCCTCCTTCATCCGCTTCATGTAAATGTGCTTAATTGCTTCGTGTCTAAAGGACCATGATGGTTGCCCAAATATTTCTCTCAATGAATCTATTATCTCTTTAGCCGTAGCTAAGGATTCATATTTTTTTACCAAAACATCAGACATGCTAGCAAGAATGTAAACACGGGCCTTTTCATTGGCTTTGACCCATCAATCGTATGCTTCCCGAATAGTTCGGTTAGCATTTGAGGCTAGGGCTTGAGGACATTCCTCAGTTAAGACAAATATTAGATCGTCAATTACCAGTATTGTGATTAGATTTGATTTCCATGCTGAATAATTATCGCCGTTTAGTTTCTTGGAAGCTAAGAGTTGAATTATCGAGCTATTCATGCTGAAAAGATAAACATATCATTTTTATAAAAAACATTAATCTTTTAAATCCAATCAAGTTTAGCAAAAAAAAAAAAAAACTAATAATGTACCCTTCATTATTATATTTTGCAACGATATTTCAAAAGTTTAGAGTAACCTCCACTGAAGGGCAGTCGATTATTTCTCTTTTGAACCAAGACAACTTTGACTAGATGCTAACCCCGGAATAACGCTTTATTCTTATAGTACTTTAGTTATCGCTACTTTGGTCGAGAATATACTAACATCTTAGTAATTCTTGTAAGTGTAACCTTCCATTTTTGGATTTCAGAAACCAGAATCAACATGCTCCCGAAAGTGGAAAGTCAATATGAAAACTAATATAAGAGATCCTATCCAGATTTGGAGTTTGCAATGTTCCGAATCCTATAATACAACCCTCCGAAGGGAAAGGTCGCTCTAGGTAGACATGCAGGCGCATTATAGGAATCTCACGGTGTGACCTAATGGAAGAGATCATGGGATATGTTGTTACATACCCCTCACCCACTTACTATGAACTACTTCCCCTATTCACCTTGATATTGATCCATGCAAACACTTTCCGAAGGGAGCCTGCTCCTAAGAACGGCCCAAAGCCCTACATGAACCTCACGATGTGAACTCTTAGGGACGCTAGAGCTAAAAGTATGCTACTTCTCTCTAGCTAAAGTGTTCTATAAGGTTTAGGGTATAAAAAATACTTAGAGATATATTTCGGCTAAATTAAGCATATCCTTAGTCTAGGTGATAGATCCATGTATAACTCTTATACTAGATTTTAACCTATGATGTCTAGGTGATAAACAAATTTTATTACCTCACATCTATCACGCATGCTCATTAAAACTAGGGTTATTTGACTTAGACGCCAGTTTGATCTCCAGGTAGGAGGTGTTCCATAAACCGTCATTTTAAGAACCCCAACCTTAGACAAGATCTCCCCGGGTAAGTAAATAACTCTTTGTTTAACAAGTAATCAACCTATTCTAACTCTTTAGAAAAGCTGATTGAAATTGCATCAATTTAATCCTAGGTGAGCATGCAACTTTTACCTTTGTTATAGATTTTAAAGTATAGGTTATTTTATAACAATTATAAAATAAAATTATAACTATTATAACCCTAGAATCATACATCTATAACATACATTCATACTTAATGATCATGCTTTAATATAACACTTTATATTAAAAAAAACTTAACATGCATACTATATACATTATA